>NC_135184.1:13439466-13726966 GCF_041146795.1 Maylandia zebra
TCCCGGGTCACGAAACATCAAACCCGATGCGCTCTCCCGTCTGTATTCCCCCGACAGCGAGGCGCCCCCCCCCGCCACCATCCTGCCTGCCTCCTGCGTGGTGGGTGCTCTCACCTGGGAGATTGAGGAGACCATTCGTCAAGCGCTCCCAGGGGACCCTGACCCAGGGACCGGACCGCCGGGACGGCGCTTCGTTCCCGCCGCCGCCCGGGGAGCGGTCATCCACTGGATCCACACAGCACGATTCGCGTGCCACCCGGGCGTGAGCAGAACGGCGCGCCTCCTCAGCAGACACTTCTGGTGGAAATCGCTACTACGGGACGTGAAGGACTACGTGTCTGCCTGTGCCGTCTGCGCTCGTAATAAACCATCCACGAAACATCCCATGGGCCAGCTCCACCCACTCACTACTCCCCACCGGCCCTGGTCTCACATCTCGCTCGACTTTGTTACCGGTCTCCCCACCTCTTCTGGAAAATGTGTCATCCTCACCGTTGTGGATCGGTTTTCTAAGGCCGCCCACTTCGTCCCGCTAGCCAAGCTGCCCTCGGCTGCTGAGACTGCCCAAGCGTTAGTCACGGAAGTCTTCAGGCTCCACGGAATTCCCCTGGACATTGTCTCCGATCGCGGTCCCCAGTTCACCTCACAAGTGTGGAGGACCTTCTGCTCCATTCTCGGCGCCAAGGTCAGTTTGAGTTCCGGTTTCCACCCGCAATCCAATGGGCAAACTGAACGCCTTAATCAGGAGCTGGAGACTATGCTGAGATGCGTAGCCAGTCAAAACCCCTCCTCCTGGGTTACTTACCTGCCCTGGGTGGAGTACGCCCACAATACTCACACCTCGTCCTCCACCGGCTTCTCTCCTTTCGAAGCGTCCCTCGGGTATCAGCCTCCGCTCTTCCCGGAAGAGGACCTGTCCCTCTCCGTCCCGTCGGCCCCTCATCACCTCCGGCGCTGCCAACGTGTGTGGCGCTGCGCTCGCCGCGCCCTCCTGCGCGCAAAGGAACGACAGGCGCACTACGCCGATCGTCGCCGCACCCCAGCCCCTGACTACCAGCCGGGACAGAAGGTTTGGTTGGCTGCTGGGAACATCCCGCTCCGGGGCACGTCCCGCAAACTGGCTCCCCGTTTCATCGGGCCGTACGAAGTGGACCGAGTCATCAACCCGGTGGCAGTCAGGCTCCGGCTTCCGGCCTCTCGGCGTGTGCATCCCACGTTCCATGTATCTCAACTTAAGCCGGTCCGCCTCAGCCCCCTGTGCCCTCCTTCCGAGCCCCCTCCTCCCGCCCGGCTCGTCGGCGGCCATCCGGCCTATGCGGTCCGGCGGATCCTGGATGCGCGCCGGCGCGGGCGCGGCTGGCAGTATCTTGTGGATTGGGAGGGATACGGCCCCGAGGACCGCCTCTGGGTCCCGCGCTCCTTCATTCTGGACCCTCGTCTCATCTCTGCTTTCCGTGCTTCTCTCCGCAGGCGGGGTCCCGGCCGGCCGCCTGGGGGCGACCCTTGAGGGGGGGGTACTGTCATGGTCCGCGGCCCGGCGTCCGGGGTGCTGCTGGGATGTCCACGCCCACGAGCGTGGCTGCTAACCCCACACCTGCATCCCATCCCAGGCGATCACCAGGTGGACTATTTAATCCTGCCCTACCTGCTGCTCCACGCCAGTCCGTAGTCGCCTCTCAGCGATCACAACTCGGCGTGTTGTTTGAGCCACCTGCCTGTCCACCTGTCCGCCTGAGATTCGGTTCACATTCAGCTTCGCCGTCTCGACCCCTTTTGGAGCTCCACCCCCCTCTGGTTCTCTCGGCCCGGCTATCACCCCTCTCACAGCCCCGCTCTCGGCGTTCCCTGTGCGGTCCCTCGGTTTCATCTGGTTTCACCCGTTGTTTTTCTGGCTACCCTCACGGGACACCTTTAGTTTCAATAAAAAAAATTACTTTCTTTATTCGCTCATTCCCTAGTGTGTGTGTTCTGCTACTGGGTCCTGCCTGCGCTCGGAACTTCGGTTCATGACAAATCTCTTCTATGCACATATGTATATAAGCACATATTTCCACTATATTCTAACAGTGTGAGAAATGTATTGTTTCAACATCATAAACATAAAAAAGGAAATGTTATGCAGGAACTTCTTGTAGGATTGTTAGGAAGGCAATTTAAATCAGTTTCACAGCAAAAAGATGATTTAGCACTCTCTGGAAGCTGCCCTGCTACTGCTCAGCCTGCTAGTAGATGAACCTATGGTATGAATTTGAAAGTCCTATGTTACTTCCTCTTTGAGTTATCGCATTCACATGATTTTTGAAACAAACAAAAGAAATACAATAAAAAAATAAAAATAAAAACCCAGTCATATCAAAGAGTATGAGGCTTTTGTTTTATGATATGCACCGCAGCCTGTCTATCTCTTGTTAATTTCAGTTTCCACATATATTTTGTTCTTTTCATTCTTGCAGAATGGAAACTGGGCTGACCGTGTGTGTGATGAGAAACATGGCTTTATCTGCATGAAGACAAGTGACTCTGAACCCTCTGGAGATGAAGTGGAGCTGAACGCAGGCTGCAAAACTGTATGTGAACCTTTCATATATTTTCCAAAGAATGTCTGCATCTGGTTGGTCTGAATGCACACATTCTGTTATCTGTTTCTGTTTTGTAAAGGCTGTTGTATATTTCAAATGGCACAATGTCTAAAGCTACTTTTGTGCCTGTGGTCCAAGAAATAGCTGGGAAACCAGCATACACGTGGGATATGATACCTAATCAAATAAATTGTATTTGGATGTTGTTTATAGGAAAAACAATTAAGAAAAAAAAGCAGGCAGATTCTCTTGATTAAATTAGCACGTGGAGTGAGTGGAGTAAGCTATCTCAGGATAATACAAAGTATTATCAAACTTTAAATTGTACATTTAAAATTTTACCCTAGTCTTAAAGTGTATATTTATTTTTTACTCTTCTTATATTTATTTTTGTGTTTTGCACTGAATGTAACTGGAGTCGTCTCGTCTCGCTATATACTGTTCTGTATATAGCAGAGATGAAAATAAAGTTTACTTTGACTTTGAAGTAGTCACACTGATGCAGAGTGATTCTGCATGTGGGGTCTTTCTTCTTGCTATCACAAAAAGATATGTACACAAAGACAGCATTTAACGACAGGCTTGAATAGTTCCTCAACTGTTGTTTCTCTGCGATGCAGGGTTGGAAAAGACATGGATCCTACTGCTACTTTGTAGGGATTGAGACAAAGACGTTTCATGAAGCCAACGATGACTGCAAGAGCTCAAACTCTTATTTAGCTGATGTTTCAACTGGGTAAAAAAAAGTTTTTATGATTCCTAAAATTTTTACCATAAAAAAAGGTAATATACAGTGGTGTAAAAAGTGTTTTCCCCCTTCTGATTTCTCTTGTTAAATCACGAATTAACTGTGATTAACCACATTTTTTGTAAAGTTGTGTTCAGTTTCACTAAATACACTCATGCCTGATTACCGGCAGATCTGTTGAATCAAGAAATCACTTAAATAGAACCTGTCTGAGAAAGTGAAGCAGGCTAAAATATCTGAAAAAGCAACACACCATACCACAATCTAAAGAAACACCTGAGAAATAAGTTCACTAACATCTGTCAGTCTGGTAAAGGAAAAGGTTTCAAAGCCATTTCTAATCTAATCCATTTCTGATCTAAAACACACCAAAAGTCCACCTTTTAATGGTTTAAGAAAAACAAATTAAAACATTTGAGTCATGACCTAAATCCAATTCAGCTGCTGTGGGATGATGTTAAAAAGATGGTTCATGCTTGAAAACCCTCCAATGTGGCTGAATGACACCAATTCTGCAAAGGCAAGTGGGTGAAAATTCCTCTACAGAGCTGTGAAACACTCATTGCCAGTTATCGCAAAAGCTTGATTGCAGTTGTGTCACGGTCCTGGGTCGGTGACCCAGTGTTTTTGGTTTTGTACTTTTACTTTTGAATTTACGAAGTATGACTGTTTGTTTTGGTTTCTGTCCTAGTATTTCAGGTTTCTAGTTTGGTAGTACTTCCTGAGTTCTTGTTTTTAGGTTTTGTTATTTGGTTTCCCAGTGTTTATTCTGTGCTCCCTCTTCTCTGTGTTCCTTCTGTCTGTCCATGGTGTTATTTTGTCTGCTCATGAGTCTGCGTCTGTTAAATTCTGTGTCTCGTCTGGATCTCTCTGTCTGTCGTGTACTTCCTGTTTACTTTGTAGGTCTGTGCCTTATGTCTGTGGGTTCAGCTTTGTGCTCTCCCTGTCTCATCAGTGTAATCAGCGTCAGCTGTGTCTCCCAGCTGTTTCCTCTTAGCGCTGTTCACCTCTTGTATTTAGTGTCTGCGTCTTCCCTGCTAGTTGTCGTGTTCTACCCTCACTTTCACTCTGTGTTCTGTTTGCCAGCCTGCCCACCTGTTTAGTTTGTTCCGTATTCACAGTTTAGTTAGTTTTTTGTTCAGTTTCTTCCCAGCAATAAAGCTGAGTATTTTGAGTTACTTCTGTCTCTGTGAGTGCTGCATTTTGGGTCCTCTCTTCCTGCCTGCCTGCACAAAGCCATGACAAGTTGTTTCTGCTAAGGGTGGCCCAACTGCTTAATAGGGAGCAATCACTTTTTCACACAGTAGGTTTGGATTTTTTCTCCTTAATAATAAACGCCTTCATGTTAAACTGTATTTTATGTTCACTTGTGTTGTCTTTGCCGAATATTAAAATTTGTTTGATGATTTGAAACATTTAAGTGTGGGAAAAATATTAAGCAAATCATCAAGGGGATAATCACTTTTTCACACCAATGTATCAAGTTGCAGGCAGTCTGTAATCTAACGTGTGTAAATATTTCCAGGGTGGATAATACTTTCCTTGTAAGTTTGGTGGGGCTGAGGCCAGAGAAACACTTCTGGATAGGTCTCTCAAACCTGAAAAACAGAGAATATTTTATGTGGACCAACAATGCCTACGCGAGATATACTCACTGGAACACTCATATGCCAGGTAATGAAACAATCTCATGATCTATATGTAAACTATAGTTGGGAGATGACTTCACAAATGACAGCTAACATTTTCTTTTATAACACAAGGTCACGTGCAGGGTTGTGTTGCTATGGCAACTGGGCATTCTGCTGGCCTTTGGGATGTGTTGCCCTGTACCAATAAGGAAAAATACATCTGCAAACACCTGGCAGAGGGGGCAGCTTTAACCCCTGCTCCACCAACCACTGCCACACCTAACTGCACAGATGGATGGATTAAGATGCAATCCAGAGGCATCTGTTATAAGGTGCAGCATGTCTCTCTCTCTCTCTCCCTATGTGTGTGTATATAATTCTATTGAACTTATTCATAATAGGGATGACATAAAAACAGAGATGGCTGCCCAAGTTTAGTATATAGTTTTAAATGTACAAATATTACCAAAGCTTCAGATCACAATTCAGTTTCTTATATTTTGTTTAAGATCTTTCCAGAGGCTTCAGAAAAGAGAAAGACCTGGTACGAGGCTAGAGATTACTGCAGAGCCATTGGAGGAGACCTAGTCAGCATTCACAGCAGTGCTGATTTACTACGGACATACAATAACATCTACAATCATTGGTATAGTGTTTTCTGGTCTACAGTTAGAGCTACATAAGATGAAAATGTTTTGTATAGATTTTTATCATTACAAAAGATTAAAAATACAGTATTTTTTATATATACAATGTAATTAATTACTGATGTAGAAGCCACCCCCATTTTATCCTCAATGATTGTTCAATGATGGTCATATTTTTGCAGACTAGTGCACCATTCCTCCAGAGAGTGCTAAATCAAGTATTAAACTTTGGAACATACATTTGTCCATTATAGGCCTAATCAATACTGGATTGGACTTAGTGCTCCTGACCCAGACACAGGTTATGTATGGAGTGATAGATCCCCGGTGAGTTTACAGTTTTTAACTCTCTACAATGGTTTATGTAGCCTAAATGATGATAACGATCAAGATGATGATTATTAACATTAATAATGTTACAGCTACTATTACAACTGATACAAATACTACTACTATTAATAATTATCTTGTTTTTGTATAAAGGTAAACTTCCAAGACTGGAAAGATGGAGAACCAAACAATAAAAATAACGCTGAATTGTGTGTTGAAGTAGAACGCGTGTATTGGGATAACATTTTGCTTTGGAGTGATGTGCCCTGTGAAAAGTACAATAACTGGATTTGTCAGATCCACGCAGGTAAAGCATGGTCACAGTTCTAAAATTCCTTTGCAACATATTTTTGAACTAGACATTTATTGTTGTCGGCCTCATGTATTCTCACAATGTTAAGCTGGAGGTGGTCACTAGTAATTCAACACTATTTTGTTTTTATACCTTTACAGGAGTCACCCCAAAGCCGGCTCCAGACCCTGTCACCCCTGGTATGTTGAGGAATTTGACCACATTGGCGGTCAGCATCTTTACATGACTTTTGACTTTCTATTATGATTACCAGGCCATGAGGCATACTATGCTGACACGAAACTAATGGATGCTGATTTACTGCATGGCGAATATCTGTGGCCAAACAGTATTATTAATTTTGTTTTTCTTGTAGAATGCCATGTAGAATTATATATGATAACTCATATAATACATTGTTTAATGTAACCCAACAACAAATCCAAAATATAAATAGGAACCTAAAGTTGCTCTTCTGAAGTCTCGTAAGATAATGAGATATTGGTTAAAAAAACAAAAAAACAAAACATCTGTTTACCTGATTGATACAGTATGAGTATAAAACTTACAGTGAAGAAAGTGAACTATGTAGTGTGAGCATAAGATCAAAAACATGCAGATTTTTTTTACTTAAAAAATTGTTCACTTTAAAATCTGCTCATCAGCTATATTTACAGTGGGGGTTTTTTTTCCTAACATAGTACTAGTTTCCTAAATTCAACCAGAGAACCACACACATGCACATTTCTTATCTATTCTCAGAGTATAACACGACCTCTGATGGGTGGCTAGAATGGAATGGGGCTCAGTATTACATTAATGAAAAGGCGATGGCCATGGAGGACGCTCGTACGTTCTGCAGACAGAGGCATGGTGACCTGGTATCTATCAACAGTGAAGCAGAAAGGATATTTTTATGGAAACAGGTAGGCAATGGCATTTGTAAAAGATTTACCAAGGCAATGGGTAAGGTGTAACTGAACAAACTGAAACTTCCACACAGACAGTTTTACTATGCATCCATGCTTTTGTGCAGATTTCAACAGGTTATGAGAATTCTTGGATTGGCCTATCTGTAGATCTTGATGGAACATTTCAGTGAGTATGAATTGATTTATAAAATTTAAATGCAACAAAATAAACTTAAATTTATGTGACACCATGTTAAAAATAGAGAGTACTTAGTGCAAGGCAGCATGCCAGATGTACGAGTATACCAGTTTTAATTTCATTTAATCATATCTTGATTGTTTGATATAAAATCTGATGGCTAGTATACAGAGACAAAATTACCTATTAACTACCTAAATACATATTAACTGTAAATTGTGGTTAATTTACATTTCTGTTTGTGATCTTTAACTTTTAATTAATATTTGTAAAATGAATCAGTTACTATTCCAGTTTGCTATCTTTCTTACTAACTTAATTCAGGTACTATAACTAAAACCAAAAAACTGTGACTAAAAGGAAGAAGGCAAAGAGTACTTTTACTTAAACCAGTATGTGACTGTGTTGGTAATATAAGTTTTTACAGACATATTTAAACCATGTGTCTTTTTACATTAAGGTGGATGGATGGTTCTCAAGTGGTGTTTCAAAGGTGGGATGAAAATCAACCTGAATTCAAGAACTTTGATGAAAACTGTGCTGTCATGACACATCATAATGGTGAGTGTACCGAAATAATAGGTATAGCCATAACAAGAAGAGCCCATAGAGAGTTTTTAGAGCACCTCTACAACCATGTATTCTGATCATGATTCTGCTTATTACATAAACTACAAGAACTGATAGCTGGCTTGTGTGATATCAAAACTGATTAAAGATAGAGTTGATTTGATTTTTTAAAATCTATCATTCGAGTTGATTATATGATTAATTTACTATACTCAAATGGCTAGCAGGATTCTGGCATGACTCCAACTGTGGGCTTGAGTATGCGTCCTTTTGTAAGCGCAGCAGCTCAACTCCCACAAACACCACTGCTGCAGTGCCTACAGTGTCCCCAAAAGGTGGATGTCCACCCCCTTGGAAAAAATTTAACTCTAAGGTCAGATATCTTTCATGTCTTTTAATTTTTCTGTTATTTACTGTTGAAGGGATATGTTCTCAGTGCTTGGAACACTATATTGATCTTTTTCATGTTTCAATTTTAGTGTTACAGCATAATTTTTAAGAATCAGAATTTAACGTGGCAAGATGCAAGGGAAAAATGCAAACAAAAAGGTGGACAATTGGCATCTATTACTTCAAGACAGGTGGAAGGTTTGTTTCATTTTCATTTTACTCAAATATGTATTTAGATCTTGTGAACTTCTCCTCTTATGTGGTCTATTTACTGTCATTGCAGATATCTGTTCTTAGTAGCTAAAATTACCACTGAATTTCTGTTGTTGTGCAGTTCTGGCATACCTACAAGTTAGAACTGATACCACGGTGCACTTTAGCAAGAAAATACAAACATGAATCAATTTTATTGAAAAGTTCCATTTTGGTCTCATCTGACCAGAGCACCTTCTTCCACATGTTTGCTGTGTCCCCACATAGCTTGTGGCAAACTGCAAACGGGACTTCTTATGGTTTTCTTTAAATAATGGCTTTCTTCTTGCCACTCTTCCATAAAGGCCAACTTTGTGCAGTGCACGACTAATAGTTGTCCTATGGACAGATTCCCCCACCTGAGCTGTAGATCTCTGCGGCTCGTCCAGAGTCACCATGGGCCTCTTGGCTGCATTTCTGATCAGGGCTCGCCTTGTTCGGCCTGTGAGTTTAGGTGGACGGCCTTGTCTTGGTAGGTTTACAGTTGTGCCATACTCCTTCCATTTCTGAATGATCGCTTGAACAGGGCTCTGTGGGATGTTCAAGGCTTGGGAAATATTTTTGTAGCCTAAGCCTGCTTTAAATTTCTCAATAACTTTATCCCTGACCTGTCTGGTGTGTCCTTTGGATTTCATGGTGTTGTTGCTCCCAATATTCTCTTAGACAGCCTCTGAGGCCGTCACAGAGCAGCTGTATTTGTACTGACATTAGATTACACACAGGTGCACTCTATTTAGTCATTAACATTCATCAGGCAATGTCTATGGGCAACTGACTGCACTCAGACCAAAGGGGGCTGAATAATTACGCACACCCCACTTTGCAGTTATTTATTTGTAAAAAATGTTTGGAATCATGTATGATTTTCATTCCACTTCTCACGTGTACACCACTTTGTGTTGGTCTTTCACATGGAATTCCCATAAAATTGATTCATGTTTGTGGCTGTAATGTGACAAAATGTGGAAAAGTTCAAGGGGGCCGAATACTTTTGCAAGCCACTGTATCTCAACCATAAATCTTTGTCTACATTTTCAGTGTTTCTACTGTCTCAAATGGTTGATGCACCTACTACAGACTTGTGGATTGGTTTATTTCGGTCACAGTGGAAAACTTACTGGACTGATGGACAACCAAAGTCATATACCAATTTGGGTAATAATGTACGTGGGATAATCTAAATATATACATTAACTAATGAATAATTAAATGAATGAATTATAATAATAAATTATTGTGTTTCTCTTTCTGAGAAAACATTATACTCATTAAAAGTGAACAACCATAACTATATGTGCAACCTCTGTAGGGTCCAGGTATGGCCTCATGCTACCAGTAGTGACACTAACTCTAGTCAATGACAAAACTAGTGAAAAAACAAAGAGAAAGATGAGCAGGGAAAAAAATGTGAGGGTAAACCATTCCCGTTTTGGAGGGTGTCTCACTGTTGCCTCACTAGTGCACCTGTTGATAATGTTATTAACAGCAAATCAGCTGAAACCAATTAACAGCCTTCTCTGCTTATTAAATGATCAGTATCCCAGAACTTACACTGACTCGATGCTATACTTTGTTTAAAAAGTGTTTCTTTAACTTTGAGCAGTGTACTTGCACCATGTAGATACAGAATATAATTACCTATTGTGAAGGGTCAGATACTTAGAAATAATCTATAACTGTATATTCTTGTATAAATATTTAAAATCTCTGTGTTTACATTGCAGTATTGGTATTGGTACGATCAAATGGTAAGTAGTTTTTAAAACTTATTTGTAAAGTACAGTGACACTTTATGGCATGACAGTTTACAGTTCTTGTTGTATTTTACAAGTTCTACAGTGACAGAACTACTATTTAATTATTTATCTGTTATTTATATAGCTATATATTATGCAAGGGCACTCAAATGTTTGCATGTTTAAATAAAATAAGAAAGAAAACTTTCCTAATATAATCTGCTCTGATGATTAGACAGTAACCAATAATACAGTATATTGTATGTAGAAGTATATGTAAATTCCCTGTGTCACCACATAGCATCATTCTGTTGACCCAACTCTGTTTCCACAGAAAAACTGTTTTGTGATCAATACCAAGCCTTTGGTTGGTATTGGGAAATGGATTCAAAAGTCATGCAATGACACCAATGGATTTATCTGTCATCGAAATCTTGGTGAGTCCATTTCTAACCCCAGGCCTGTTGCCACCCAACTTCAGCTGCAGCTTCATCAGACTCTCTAAAACAACTAAAAATATGTTTTGACTTTTTTAGTCCTATAATTAATATCTATATCTATAAGTGATATATAAAATCTATGATCAAGAGTATGATTCCACATTGACAAAAGCTGTAATAGTTTTAAGAGTACCGTAGAGAGGTTTGTTATGTAAAAAAAAGTCAATAAATAAAATTGTTTCTATTCTAATCCTCAACAGACACATCTCACCCAGATTCTCCAGAACCAACAATTTCTACTAACTACATCAAAATACTCAATGATTCCATTAAGGTTATTCCTCAACAAATGAATTGGGATAAAGCTGCAGAGTACTGTAAAAATGACGATGCCCTCCTAGCTAGCCTGAGGAATGAGTGGATGCAAGCTTATGTTGAGCTCATGGCGCTGAATCTCAAGGCTCCTCTTTGGTTTGGATTACACAAAGTGCAGGTAAACTTATAAAAACCTATAAAAAGTACATAGCTCAATAATAGGTCAACCAGTTTGAAACTGACTCTGGTAAAAATTCTAAAACTTACCTATGGGTACAATAAATTGTTCCAACAAAGATTTTATCTAACTAAATAATCTGTGATTATGAGAATGAAATTGTCATTGATGGATAAATATACTGGTCCAGTTATTTATCCACTCATTCAGTTATTTATCCACTCATTCAGTTATTTATCCAGCACAATTTTTGCATGATAAATTTGAACTGAGATTGTGATCCATCCTCTTCTTATTATCCAATATAAGGATGTTGGAGGATGGAGCCAGCCTCAGCTGACATTTCTTATTAAAAGTCTAGAGCTAGCTGATGTTGTGATTCCGTTCTAGCTAGAAATGCACCACACCAATGGGATGGTTTTCAGTTTTTTGGCCGCAATAATAGTCCGTTAATGTAATAGTGACCAGTATTAACCTGTTACCTAATGTCAGCTAAATCTAGCCATCCCTTTTGACAATAAATCTTCCAGCATTAGGCAAACACATTTGAAGTTACTGTGTGTTTACATTCTGTACTCTCAATCATGGTTGGAAATGGCTGACTGTTATAAAGCACTGGCTAACTTGACTACATTTAAGGAAGGTACCAATAAATGTGATGTAAAGAAGCAGTTGCACGTAACACCAACAAACTCAAGAACACTCTTAAATTCGGCATTCATTAAATAAGCAGTGTGGCAGTGCAGCATCCCTGCTCCAGCAGGGAGATTCTCTGTGAGAGGAAGGCATGTTGAGCAACAGCACCTCTTAGAGTAACTGCATGTCTCTTTGGATTCTCCTCCGTGTTCTTGAGACTGAGCTGGGAGACACAGCAAACCTTCTGGAAATGGCACATATTGATGTGCCATCCTGAAGGAGCTGGACTACCTATGCAACCTCTGTAGGATTTTTTTAAGCAGTATAGATCACCATGCTAGTTTAATTCAACTGTTTTAACAGAAAGAAATCTCTTTTTATTGACTGTTTTACCCTCCATGCAGTTAAGCTTACTAAGGCAGATATTCCTGAAAACCAGAAAATATCGGTAACTGCTGTCTCATTAATCTTTGCTTTCAGATCAATGGTTCTTTCAGATATGTTGATGGATGGCATTTAATATTCAGTCGATGGGGTACAAATGAACCAAGAAAGGACAGAAGCTGTGTATACATGGATGTGGATGGAAAATGGAAAACCGCTCACTGTAATGAGACACTAATGAGTGTTTGCATGAAGTCTACAGGTACGACCAAACACACACACAGTTTGAAAGATACTGTTTTGACAACACAGTTTTAAAAGAATGTAATTAATTGATCCCATTGACATTACCTCATTCACAGATGTGCTGCCAACAGAGTCAACCATTTTTCCAGGAGTTTGCCCTCAAGACCCAGAGGCAACAATAGAAAACAAGAACTATATCTGGGTACCATTCAGGGGTTATTGTTATATTTTTATTACAGAGCAAACAGACTGGAGAGAAGCATCCACCACCTGTGTAGCACATGGTAGGCAACCTATGTGAAAGACACGTTTATGCAATAAATTGCTGTAGTTTTCATTAACAACTGATTTGTTTTGTTAAGGTGGAATGCTTGCCAGCATTGAAGATTCCTCTGAGCAAAAATTTCTAGAAATTAACCTGAGAACTTTTCAAGATGGCTTCACATCTTTCTGGATTGGCCTGTTTAAAAAACAACACAAAGGTGATTTATTATTTTTGCTATGTTCTTTAAAAATATTATTTTGGGAAAAAAAAATTACATTTTTACATCTCTTTTTTTTGTCTATTTGCCTGCAGAGGAATGGCTCTGGGTGGACAGAACAGCCATGGGTTACACTAACTGGGCTGAAGGTCAACCTTTTAATATGAGCTTTGGATCGCGCACAGGAGAGATTAGTACATCAGATGGGACATGGAAGGATATCGAAATATGGGATTATAGACCTTACATCTGCAAGACACCAAAAGGTAAAGTAATCTTTATTTATTGCAGTGTTTTTCTTTTTTTCCTTTTTATAATGCTGATTCAAATCAGTTGTAAGACTTTGACTGCATACATAACACAGTCATATGAATCCAAAAGCTGAAAGAAATACCTCTTGTGGGTCAGAATCTTGAGTGCACAGTCAAAATTAGATCCATTTATAAATGCCTGTTTACTCCACAAGAATCTTGAACAATTTATTTTTACTTTGAAATGAAGTAGAGCTACTTTTTTTTTTTTTATAAAGTATCTTATTTGTTCTTTTTCTTTTGCAGTATTACTACCAACGCCATCACCACCAGCCCGTAAGTAACACCTCTTTTATCTATTTATTTTATGTAAAATTGTTACAAATGTTTTTTTTAGCTGATTACCATCTACTTTTTCACTCTGTACAGAAACTGGATTACCTCATCATCAGCGTGTCTATATAACCACTGCAGTTGTGTTAGTCATTACTGGGATTGCAGTGGTGGCAGTCACTGCTGTCTTCATCTTTAAGAAATTTGGTCATCAGTTACCCGCCCCTAACACCTTCGATAACCCGCTCTTCTTCAGTAGTAGGGTGTCACAGCCTGAGCAAGCTGACACCAGTATACTAGTAGAGAATGCAGCAGAAGAGAACACTGGAGATTTAATCAGTATGTAATTTAAATATTTTGGGCTCATTTGCATGGCCCATATGATTTCCTAGTATGTTATAAAAATTTGAGCTGAGGTGGCAGCAAGTAGCACATAATGGCTTACTGGAAAATAAAAGGTGAGAATCATCTCATATTATCATATTCTGTGAATGTAGGTTACATAAATGCTGGCTTTTGTTATTTCAGTTATGGTTAGGATAAAAGGTAGGGTAAATGGAGTTTAATGCATGTCCTAGTCAACAATCATATATGCATGCAGCAACCTGAAATATCAAGACAAATCAGGAAGGATCCATGGTTTCATGTTGCTGAAATTAGATTCTAACCATACCATCCAAATTTCACAACAAGAGCTCAGACTCACCAGACCAGGCAACATTTTTCTTCTATTGTGCAAGCTGACAGGCTGCTGTAGTCCATCTGCTTCAAGGCTTTACATGTTATACATTCAGAAATTATTTGAGTTACTCTTGCCTTCCTGTCAAGTTGTAGTAGCATCATCATTCTCCACTGACCTCTTACATCAATGAGGCATTATCATCCACAGAACTGCAGCTCACTGGATATTTTCTCTTTTTCAGACCATTCTCTATAAATCCTAGAGATGGTTGTGTGGAAAATTCCAGTAGATCACCAGTTCTTAAATATTCAGACTATATACACTACCGGCCAAAAGTTTTAGAATACCCCAATTTTTCAAGTTCTTTATTGCAATTAAATTTGTTCAAGTCCAATATATAGCTTGAAATGGTACAAAGGCAAGTAATGAACTGCCAGAGGTTAGAAAAAATGTAAGGTTAACCAAAACTGAAAAATAATAAACATTTCAGAATTATACAAACAGGCTTTTTTCAACGAAGACAAAATGAGTCAACAATTTAAAGCTGTTCTGCAGCAATGGAGGTTGACCCAGCCTTGAAAGCTACTACTAATTCCTACAGGTGTTCCAACTTTTCTGCATTACTTACAACCCTTTCTGTCTCAGTGTTGCAATACACTGTGGTACCTACCAACTGAGCATCGGTTGAACAGTATTGTACTGCAGAAAGTAGTGTGTTGCTAAAGAAAATGGCAAGAAAAAGGCAATTAACAATGGAAGAGAAACAGACCATCATAACACATAAAAATGTAAATTTTCCTACAGAAAATTGCAAAAAAAAAGTCAAAATGTCAGTTAGTGGCTATCCATTTAACCATTTGCACTTGCTTATCCAGTTTAGGGTTGGGGGTGGTCTAGAGGCAAGGTACAACCTGGGCAGATTAACAGTCTGTCCCACAGTAGTGGCTATAGCTGTCAAAAATGGTATTGAGCATTTTTCTGAGTTTCTGCATCAACTTGTAAATTCTAACATTGTAACATTTGGGATTTTTGTATGCTTTTGTAGCTTTGTTGTTTGCTGTGGACTTGCTCAACCTGCTGAATTAAAGTTTTGTTCTGTTTAACCTGTCTACCTTCTTTGTCTGTGATTCATGACAATAAGTTGACACAAGTTGTATTCATATCATCATGATTCATGCTTAATAAAACAAGCAAGTAAGACCTATTCAGTTTGAAAAAACAGGCAATAATATTCACATGACGGCACAATTAATGTTTTGATGCTGAAACCTGCAAATTTCTCTTACTGTCACTCTTACCCAGCTATTTTGTCTACTAAGCAGTTTATAATTTGACATCTCAGCTGCTAAATTTTTGGATTTCTTCCTCTTCGTTAGGGTTCATTTCTCAGAGTTCCACTACCCACTTCCTCTTAACTAGGGCCTCTAAACAGTGTTTCAATTTTTAATTAGCCACTATGCTGTAGAAGATAAATAACTGTAATTGGCTGTGTCTGTGAAGGTTCTCAGTCATCCAGGTCATCGTAGTCTAAGGAGCTTGGAAAGAAAAGCGTCTGGACTTCTTTGAGTTGCTTGAAGACGTTTCACCTCTCATCCAAGAAGCTTCTTCAGTTCTAAGGTCAAATGGTGGAGAGTCCCAGATTTAAACCCAGTGGGAGTTTCCCCCCCAAAGAGGGACAAAGGACCCCCTGATGATCCTCTACCTAATCACATGAGCCAAGGTGTGAAAGCAGGTGTGGGTCCCAATCAGCGAGGGTTTCGGGTGAGCTCATTGTGAAACCTGGCCCCACCCTATCATGTGATTTCCTGAGGTCAGATGGCCCAGGATTTGAGTGGGCGTTAAGGCGTCTGGGAAGGGATCTCAAAACTGGATTATAGATGGCAGACAGATGGTGTCGTAAACCACCGCCTCTGTTCAAAGATGGTTGCTCACAGTGGACGTGGGACTCTCCACCATTTGACCCTTAGAACTGAAGAAGCTTCTCGGATGAGAGGCGAAACGTCTTCAAGCAACTCAAAGAAGTCCAGACGCTTTTCTTTCCAAGCTCCTTAGACTGTAATTGGCTGTCATCAGATATGTGTGCTTAAATTACCATTTCAAAAGAAACAATAATCTATTACCTTAATAAAAACCACTCTCCAGCCATGCAGACAATTCCTCTACTCTCTTTGCAAGCCAAGGCTTACATTGTGTGTTTTCTCCTCAACGTAACACTGATTCATCAGCTATACTCAATGTTGAGTTTTAATTATAATAAAGCTTTAATTGTATTGCACGTATCAAAACTGTTAATGTAAAGTGTATAAGAAAAGCACATGTACATCCATCATATAGGTAGGGGGCAAAGACTAAACAGGATAAATGATAAAAACCGGTGCATCAGTTTAACAGAACCAGTGCATCCATGGAAAGTCCACTGAGTTCTTTCAAGCATTCACAGAAGGATATCATAACTTCCTCAGTGTGGTTGTTGCAACATAATTGTAACTGTAATTCTAGCACTTCCTGTTTCACACACTGATTTGTTTATTACTCAGTTTCAATCACGTAGTAATTTGTGTAATACTGGAAGTCGACAAGGCCCTCCTTGTTCCTCTGAGACAGAACAAATAATACTCTTAGGACTGGTGGTCAACAGTCATTCACACAAGCCTTAAACACTTTGCAAGAAATGCATGTATAAAGTTTTCTAATACAAATTGCAGGAATACTAACAATGAGGATAACTTGTAAAATCTTTGTGATCCTCATCCAAACATTTTATTGTTTGGCTTCAGATGGTACAGTAATCCAACTTTTAATTTTAATCTTTTGTCAGATTTTATTGATTTCCTCTGCTCTGTGTTTTTAAAACGAGCATGTTTATCCTGTAAATTTATGTCAGCATATCATTTGGCTCTTCTTGTCAGCAAGAAGAGTGAAATGATTCAGAGTCAATGAGGCACCAAAAGCAATCCCAGTCATGGAAATGAAGTGAATTTATATCAATGATTTTTCAACAGACTCACCATTTCAGCTAACTAACAGGGGCACTGGTTTTTGTTTGATAAAAACAAATAACCACTGCAATGACATTCGCTGGACAACTGGTGATCGACTACTGGTTCTGCAGAGGAACAAGTGCCTGGGTGTCCAGGGAAAAAGTGTGGGCAGTGAAGTAAACCTCTACGATTGCGATGAAGCCAGTGAGCTCCAAAAGTGGGAATGCAAGAACGAAACAGTGCTCGCTCTCAAAGGCCAGGAGCTTTACATTGAGCTCACTGCAGATAACACAGCCATTCTCTCCAGGACAACAGGACCAAATAACCACCTCACAATTTCTGGAACATCCAGTGGTGCCTGCACAAGAACTTATAGAGGTATTGTGCCATGTGAAAAAGAGTATAATGCAATTTTTCTTAGATAAGAGGGTTGTATTAAATGGATGCACAGGTTTCTACCTAGCTTCATGTCTTAAAGCTGTTTGTGATAAATGTGTTTTACAGTCTTTGTTTTGTTCGTTTGTTTATTTGACCTTTTAGAGCTTTTTACCATCGGTGGAAATGCAGCGGGAAGGCCGTGTATGTTTCCCTTTCTATACAAAACTCAGTGGTATTCAGACTGTACTAAATTTGACTCCTCGGAAAAGCGTCTTTGGTGTGCAGTTGAAACAAACTATCAAAGCGAACGCTGGGGGTACTGCCCAACCATGTGTGAGTAATGAAACCAATTGAAGGAAATAATTCAACCATTAGGACCTACAATTATTTTTCAGAGCTCTTACAAGGATTAACTGATTTATTATATACTTTTAACTTAAGTCAACTCCCATAGCTGAACAGAGGCAAAAAATCAACATTAAGTTAGAGAAGTAAAGTATTACCTTTACTATTGCACCAGTGTTGTTGAAGACCGGGGCCAGAATTGGCCTGGGAAAGACTCCAGAACAACCCACTGGAAGACTCTGGAAAATATGAAGAAGTGCATAGACTTTAAACTTTTAACTGTATTTTGATAAGTTCTGCTGCTTTTCTTATATTCCCAGTTTTCCTTGATCATGACTCAATCACTATTTCTATTCATACTACAACAAAGTCGTTAAATTATAGAAAAACAATTAAATGACAGAAAAGCTGTTCCCCCCCCCAAAAAAAAAGATAATTTTTCTATAATATTTGAATTGCATTGAAGGAAAGTTGAGTTTCACTGGTTAGGCCCACTAAAGATTAAAGTTACCCATGATCTAAAATGAGTTTGACTTATAAACATATATGCATTTTGTATATACAGCCAAGGAAGACTGGAATATGCACCCAACAACGGGAGCGTATTACCAGCTTAACATACAGTCAGCTTTGACTTGGCACCAGGCACAAGTCAGCTGCAAACAGCAGGGAGCTTCCCTTCTCAGCATCGATGATCCTCACGAGCAGGCTTATATCACAGGTAATGTGCCTCGGACACACTGAAAAAGTGATCATGTATTTATGTGCATACTTTAACTCCTGTAAAGTATATGTATCCAAACATAGTATTTTATTCTATTTTATATAGTATATTGTTCTTTTTATCTTATTCTATTCCATTGTTTTTCTTGACTGTTGCTCCCTGTAACTTTGCACTGTCCACTTTCTGTCGTGACTCAACAAATTTCACACGTGTGACTAATCAGAGTTTATCTTATCTTTTCTTATCTCTTATCTTTGTGTTATGAATTACATGATTTTCCCCCCATCATTTAAAAAAAAGAACATCAACACTAGTTTTGATTATTGTTAAGATAAGATAAGATAACCTTTATTAGTCCCACGCGTGGGGAATTTGTTTTGTTACAGCAGTGGACAGTGCAAAGTTGCATAGAAAAATTAGAAGAAAAAAACACTGGAATAATATATCCATAAGATAATGTACACAATATACACTATAATACAACGATGCCAGAAAGAGTATTGCACTTAGTGTTATTGCTATTGCACATGTGTGGATGTGTGTGTTTGATCAGTTGAAGTCTTTGTTGTGGAGTCTGACAGCAGTGTGGAGGAAAGACCTGCGAAATCTCTCCGTCCCACATCATGGGTGCCGCAGACTGCCACTGAAGGAGCTGCTCAGTGCTGTCAGAGTCTCCTGCGTGGGGTGGGAGATGTTGTCCAACAGGGATGATAGAGGTTACAATTAGAGATTTATTTAACGCAAAGTGAAAGACATTTTTCCTTTTTCATTTCTGTACTCAATGGCTCCAACAGCACTGCTATGGAAAGGGGGCAATACACTTTGGATTGGACTCATCCTAGATCCAGAACATGGCTGGAAATGGATAAATGGCAGGCCTTACCGTTACATGAAATGGGACTCAGGTGATATAATATATTCTAGCAGATTACTGGTAAAACAGCTGTTTAAGTTAGCATAAAGACATGAAAGAGGCAGAACAGCCTGACTCTCTATGACAGCAACAATAAAACATATTAATAGAAAATATACAATTTGTTAACTGAAAAAAACTGAAATGCATCTGCAAAAAGAAAGATAGAAATTGGAGCCCCGGTATAAGACTGTTGTAGAGTTAACATGTAAAGTATATCTATCATCATGTTTAGGACATCCACTTCCTAATCCGGGATACAACTGTGCAGTTGTTGATCCTAGTGTACGGTACCTTTGGCAAAGTTTACCTTGTAGCAATAAACTGGGCTACATCTGCTACAGTAAAGAGGCTGAAGAAGCTCCTACACGAGGTAAATAAAAATATCTTTTTTTTTCTTCAGATTTTGGTTATAGCATAACTGAAATATTCCTCAACACTTATTTTATTACTTTGTTATTTATGATCAGCTGGGACAGGTTTTTGTTCAAACCCCTGGATACACTACAATGGCCACTGCTTCCACAGGAATCAGGCTCAGAAAACATGGTCTGAGGCTCAGGTAGCTTGCCACCAGGATGGAGGAGACTTAGTGAGCATCCACAGTGTGGAGGACCAAAGCTTCATCATCTCTCAGCTTGGATATAGTATGTATGGATATTTATTTAAAAAAGGATCATTGTTAAGGAACAAATAATTAAAACAAAAAATCCCTGTAAATCCTCAGGTGCTGGTCTCTATTCCTTGAATCAATATTTTGACATCAGAAAAATATAAAGACCATTGAGGTTATTCAAAAGATTTACAACCATGAATAAAAACAAGCAAACTGTATGGAACATGTTTTCTAACATGCATGTAATCCAATTGTAGATTTGGAAAAATACAAAAATGTCCTTTTGTTTTTAACCAACGTCTGCAGCATCCACTGATCAGCTTTGGATTGGAATGAATGACAGGAAGACAGAGGGGTTATTTGACTGGTCTGACCACTCGACTGTCGCCTTCACCAGCTGGGAGTTTGGGAAACCAGCTGTGTCTTCTGAAATAAAAGACTGTGTTCTCATGCGTGGAGAGGTACGCAGCATCATCGAGTGCATACGGTGCACATAATCTACACTCACTGGCCACTTTATTAGGCAGTTTGGCAGCAACTCAGTGCATTTATAGGGAGCCGTTGAAGTTTAAACAGAGCATCAGAATGGAAAACAAAAATGATGATGAATGCTTTCAGCTTTGTCTACTTTGAGAAGACAACAGTAACTCAAATATTCAATAACCAATACAATACAACCTGAGGCTGTAGAGCATTTCCGAACACTAGGGATAGAAATAGATAATAATTTTGTGATTCAGATTCCATTATCAATATTACTCATTGATTCGATTACTTGTCGATTCTCTTATCAATTCTTTTCGGGTTCTCATTGGCTCTGCTTTGAGAGTCACCACCATTGCTGAGCAGTATATCAAAAACATTATAGTCATGCAAATTAAGTGCACACTGTGTGGTCAGATGTTTGTGCATGTTGGAGTTATTTCCCTTCTTTGTTCTGATCAGTGTAATCATCTTCTCATTACTTTTGTTACCTGCTGAAGCTCAGATTCTGCCTGCCGGATTGGGGTCAATCTGCTTTCTGTGCAGGTGTTTGCTAAGAGCGTGAGTCGTGTCAGGAGCGTTATACATTTTTTTCTGTCCCGGATGCAGTTTGCACTTTATCAGCGCGCTCTCTTTTGTGCAATAAATATAACAGTCCATAAGCACACTGTAGACTGTACCACTGTCTTTGTCTTCCAACATACTATACTGAACACACAATGCACAGCATATACAATAAATATTTACATTAACATATGACATTAAATTTGTAAAGTTTAAAAAATACCAATACCAGTACTTCCAGATCTACTTATGGTACTTTGTTACAGAATGGAAACTGGGCAGATCTTGTATGCGAGGAGCAACATGGCTTTATTTGTAAGAAGATGAGTGCCTTAAGACCATCTGGAGAGGAAGTGGAGCAAAACACAGGCTGCAAAAATGTGGGTATAATTATGAATTTGTTTAAAAAATAAACCATAAGAATTGTGAAGTTATTAGGTTGGGGTTGAGGTTGCATGAAATAATGATTATTTAATTAAATGAATATTGTTTTCTGCAAAATTTAAAGCTAAAGAATAATTTCGTACAATGAGACAATTAGGTGAAAGTTAGTGGACTGAGTTGCTTGAGCGTGTTGACAGTCATTTTTAACATGACCGATGTTTGACAAATACTGTTGAACCTGTTCACTCATTTCAAGCTCCATATTATTACTCGTGGGAGCCCCACACAGCTGCTGGGTCATAATAAGAACTGACCATAACTGAGCTTTAAAAAAAATCTCCTTTTCCTTGTCATTGTTAAAAATCTGAATCATTTACAGTGTTTCTTCATGATCTTCTTTTCCATCAAACCAGGGGTGGAGGAGACACGGCTCATACTGCTACTTTATAGGAATACAGACTAAAACATTTGATGAAGCTAAAGATGACTGTAAAGGTTCCCTTTCTTACTTAGCTGATGTTTCAAATGGGTAAGATTTGTTTTACATGTCTTTATTCCATATGTTTTGAGCGCACAAAACAAAATGTGAACGAAAAACAAACATAAATAATCACATCAACTTTTGAAGCTTTTTAAACGGCTGTACTCTTGAAATTATTTTCAGGGTGGATAATGCATTTCTTGTAAGCTTGGTGGGGATGCGACCAGAGAAACACTTTTGGCTGGGGCTTTCAAACCAGAAAAATACTGAAGAATTTGTATGGACCAACACAGACTCAGTGAGATTCACACACTGGAATGCTGAAATGCCAGGTATGGTGACACATTTAACTCCGTCAGTAAGACATTGCAGAACATAGCCTCACAACTAAATTTTTTATTATTTCTCTGACAATGAAAGGGAACAGACAGGGTTGTGTTGCGATGAAAACTGGGATTTTTGCTGGCCTCTGGGATGTGGTGCCCTGCACAAATAAGGAGAAATACATCTGTAAGCACCTAGCCGAGGGGGCAGTTTTAACCCCTCCACCACCCACTCTTTTCCCTCCTGAGTGTGCATCTGGCTGGACTCGCCTGGGGTTTAGTAACCGGTGTTTTAAGGTACAATCTCAAGGAAAAACTTAATTTGATCAGGTTGTCCTAACTCATACTAAAGACAAGATCATATACTTATATATGAAGGGTCATCAAAAAGTTCCCAGTATAGATCAATAAAAGTGATTTAAATGTGCTAAATCTCCCTTTTAAACCAGCTTCTATTTTCACATCACTTCATTGCAGTCCTGTGATCTTCCTTTGTGCTTGTAACTCTGCAGTGCATGCTGGGTCTCCTCCAGTTGTGATACTCAACTTAATTTTACATTTTGCGAAGTGGACAATGTTCCAGCGAGGTAAAATTGGGAATGTTTCAAGTTGGCAAGCAAAGATTATGCTGGTACGGCCAAAGTGCCGCTGTGTTTTTCAGGGCTCGCTATAGTAGTGTACGCTAGCATGCTAGCATACACCATGTTTCAGGCTACAGTTCAGGTAATTCTGGTCTCGCTCTTCACACGGCAGTCTGTCATTGTGGTTGGAAACTGTTCAGCTAAAACCTGCAGAAAACTGCTCAGTCATAGCAGCAGACCCAGCTCCCATCAGCTGTGTTGATCCTTTTTGTAAGACATTTGCACCAATTTAAAACAGAAGTTGTTTTTTGCTGTTTGTGCAAGTTTAAGGTCTAAGTTGAAACTGCAGAGAGCACAGTGTGTATGATCAGAACAGCACTTCCAGAAAACAATTTAAAAACAGCAGCCTGACAAAAATTTAATTGGGTAATATTTTTTAATGTTTAAGTCCAGTAACCTTTTGATCACCCCACGTGAATACAACATCTTAGCCTTTGCACAGTATATAAAAGTTGTGTGACCTTGACATTACCAAATCACACTGAGCATCTTTATGCCGGTTGGTGTTAAGTTGTTTGATAGGTATTCTATACAAAAGAAGACCTGGTTTGAAGCCAAAGATTACTGCAGGGCTATCGGAGGAGACCTGCTCAGCATCCACAGTTCTGTTGAGCTTCAGTCCGTACCTAGGTACAGTATAAAAGAAAATAGAACTAGTTGTTATAATAATAATAATAATAATAATAATAATAATAATAATAATTGCTAGCAAGTTCTTCCACAGATAACTAATGAGTTGGAAAATGTCTAACAATTATTTTTTAAGTTTATATCAATAATGTAAATTTCTATTACAGATTACAAGCAGCTTGGATTGGACTTAGTGCCCCAGATCCTGACACAGGTTATGTATGGAGCGACGGAACTCCAGTAAGTTGTTCATTTTTATGCATTATTCAGAAGATGCAATTAAATAACTTTTTTTCA
Organism: Maylandia zebra; assembly: GCF_041146795.1. Classification (NCBI taxonomy): domain Eukaryota; kingdom Metazoa; phylum Chordata; class Actinopteri; order Cichliformes; family Cichlidae; genus Maylandia; species Maylandia zebra. The sequence goes on from NC_135184.1 coordinate 13,463,459, forward strand.
TTGTTTCCTTCTTTTTAAAGCTAAATTTCCAACAATGGAAGATTGGAGAGCCAAACAATAAAAATAATGTTGAGTCTTGTGTGGAAATGAAACCAGAGCGCACATTCAGAAGACAATCTTGGAGTGACATACACTGTGAGAAATACAGCGAATGGCTGTGCCAGATCCGTGCAGGTGAAATTGCTAACCAAACACATTTATGCATTTGTTGAAGGTGAACTCAGTGAGAGTAACTTTCACACAATGTCTTCCTAAGATTTATTGTCCTCAGATTTTGGAGTAAACATCAAACTATTGATAAAATCTTTATTTGGGAGCTGATTTTGTGTACAGATTGGTTTGTTCCTATATGCACAATTTCTTGGTTTAGTACCCATGTTCTTGAACACTAGGATGCACAGTCATATTTCTTAACATATTCTCTGCTTAGAGCTGTGTTGCAGAACCTCGAATTCTCTGTCCAGTGCACTGTTTTTAAATGATTTTATAACAATACAGGAATGACCCCAAATCCGCCTCCAGACCCCGTCACTCCAAGTAAGTCTGGCATTTTTTTCATCAAACCTGAAGAAAATCACCTTTATCTCCATTTTTTTTTGTTCTTCTAAGCACAATAAAGCTTACAATTGTGGGTTAACTTTTTAAAACCTATAGCTGATCTGTTGTTCAGTCCACTAAATTTTCAACCACACAACCACTATGTCTTCCTAAAAAAACAACAAATCAAAAAAACAACAGTTATAGTGAATATAATCCATATTGCAAGTTTTGATCTATTTCCAGGCTATAATAAAACATCAGATGGGTGGTTTGAATGGAACAGGAATCAGTATTATATTAACAGAAATCAGATGGGCATGGAAGATGCTCGTCGGTACTGTCAGCAGAGGCATAGTGACTTGGTAACTATCAGCAGTGAAGCTGAAAGGGTCTTTCTATGGAAACTGGTGAGCAGCAACATACTGTACTACACTACTAGCATCCATTTCCACAGAATTTAAGTTCAGGTCATGCTACAAGTTAAATATTTCTGATTCAGCCTCCTTTCTACATATCTGGGCTAGATACAAGACACAGGTCATCACCCTTACTGGATTGGCCTCATTGTAGATCTTGATGGAACATTTGCGTGAGTATAAAACAAATAATGTTTCTAAGTAAATTCCAAAAAGTTGATTCTGTTCATCTGTACAGAGCGTTTTCAGTGGGAGAAATGTCCAAGTGGCTTCTTCAGTCTCAGCTGACTGCAGGTTTCACCAACCTCATAAACAGTACATTTGCATAATGACTGAAAGCAGCACTACTTAATGAACAATGGGCTAGCCCCACCCAATCATGTAGGGTGAGGCTAGGTTTCACAATGAACTCACCCGAAACCCTGGCTGATTGTGACCTACACCCGTTTTCACACCTCGGCTCATGTGATTAGAGGATCATCAGGGGATCCTTTTGTCCCTCTTTGGTGGGTTACTCCCACAGAGTTTAAATCTGGGACTCTCCACAAAAAGCTTCTCGGCTGAGAGGTGAAATGTCTTCAAGAAACTTAAAGAAGTCCAGACGCTTTTCTTTCCAAGCTCCTTAGACTGCCTTGAACATTAATATGCAAATTCTCATTCTAAGTAAATTACATAAAAATGTAAAAAGAGAAAGAAACTTAACAAAAATAGTTGACATATAGCCGATATTACCTGTTGAACACTGTGTTGTGTTATTTGCAATTTGAAAATTAGGCATCAGAATCTGTGAGATGTCGGTCAGGGTTTTGTCACTATCCAACCAAAATTTACTGAACCAGCAGCAAAAAAAGTTCGAAACTACGCTTCACATTTGATAAACATCATCGTTAATTCTCTCTTACTTTTGCTGTTTTTCTTTCCCCATGATAAAATCACACAACCACATCCCAAAGTGTTCTATTGGACTGAGAGCTGGTGACAGCGGAGGCCATTTGAGTACAGTGAACTCACTTTCAAGTTCGAGAAACCAGCTTGAGATGATTTGAGCTTTGTGACATGGCTCATTATCCTGATGGAGGCAGCCATTACATGATGGGAATACTGATTCATGATGTGGAAACTCTTTTTTACTTTTAGGAGTACACTTAAAACTAAACTAGAAGTTTCCTTTTTTGATAAATCCTATAGTTTAGACTGGTCATCCTAATGAGAAGTGATTTGGCACTATTTAAAGATTTTTGAATTGAATTGAATTGTTCCTAACACACAGTGAGTGTAGAAACAGATCTGCATTACTCAGCTCTTGAAAGAACTCAACAAGCACCTGCAATTATGTTTTTGAAAATTTGTGTTTCAAAAAGCTGGATGGATGATTCTCCAGTCGTCTTTCAAGCGTGGAGTGAAAATCAACCCAACTTCCAGAACAATGACGAGAACTGTGTGGCTATTACTCCCTCTAGGGGTGAGTAAGCTGATACATTTTCACTAGCTTTCATCCAAATATTAACATGAGTATAAAACACCAATGAAGTCCATTATCTACATATTTATTCTTTCAATTACAAAAAAATATTTTATATTTGGAATCGGCTCACAGGGTTCTGGCACGATTATAACTGTGGATTTCAGCTTTCTTTCATTTGTAAACGCAATAGCTCAATGCCCGAGCACATTTCAGTGGTACCAACTGTTCTTCCAAAGGGTGGCTGCCCACAGGACTGGAAAAAATTTAATTCAAAGGTCAGAGTCGCTCCTAAATATTGTCTCCTAAAGAAATGTGATGTAACTCATGAGTGCGTTATAACACTGCATTTTAAAAACTACAGTTATGCATAAGAATGAGCAAATCTGAAGTATCACAAGCTGATCATTTTTCAACTACAGTGTTACAGCATCATTAGCAGGGAATTAGAGACGTGGGAAGGAGCAAGAACACAATGCAAAAACAAAGGAGGAAATCTGGCCTCTATTCTCTCAAAGCATGTACAAGGTTTGTCCTTTTTATATTATACATTCTCTTTTATAACAAAGGAGTCAAAAAGTCTGAACCCATTCATTATTTGTGTTTTTATGCTCTGTCATACTAATAGAAAGATGTATTTTATGTTACCAGGAAAAATATGTAGTGGACACATGAAAGTGTGTCCATAAAGTCTGGCATCTTTTCCTCTGATCCCCTCAGTTTTTTGGTTGCTTTTCTTTATCGCATACATTTTCCCTGCAGACATGCTGATGGGTTTCCCAATCATGCTTCATTAAGAAACATAGTTATGCTTTTGTGTGATGTGCATGTAGTAACCTGTGATGTAAACTGTCTAGATGTGTGTAGGACAAGAGACTATTTTATTGCATAAAATAGTGCTGATCACGTCAGCTTATTGCGCTGCTGGATACACTTGGCCAGACAAGGAAAAATAATTTACTGACTCCAGTTTGTTGGTCTGGTGAGCCACCTGTCACCTGACTCACAGAGACTTTCCTCCACCCTGTCCTCATTCACAAAGTGCTTTCTAAGCCTGAACATTACAGCTAACAGGTGGATTTTCCTGCTTCAGTCCAGCTAGCCAAACAGCATACAGCCTTTCACTGCTAACAAAATGGAGAGTAAAAGTGGACAGTATATCCTCAGTCTCTTAACATAAAACTCCTTGTTGCAGTTGCAGCCAGGGACAGCACAAAAGTGATCCCCTTAAACTGATTTTTAGTTTTATTTTCTCTTGAATTACTGGTTCTGTTACTAGTTAGCTAACATAAACTAATTTAAGTCTATTGACCACAACCAACCAACCAACCAAACTGGTCATGTAACATTCCATACTGTCAGAAGATGGCAGTAAACGTGCTTTTAAAGTTTAATTTTAAGCACTTATTTCTTAGATCCAGCTACACAGGCAGTGTTACATCTATGTAAGTTTTTGAGAGCAGGGCTCCATAATGTAAAACCATAAATGTAAATGATGACACACAGTGCTCAACAGTGCCCTGTCCTACCATTTTCTTAATTTAAACTGCTAACATGAAATTCAAAATAAGTATATATTTGTGACAAACACAAAACAATGTCTGTTTTTTATATTATTTCTAGTGTTTTTGACTTCTAAAATGTTGGACGCGCCTACAACAGACCTCTGGATCGGTTTACATTATTTGCTTGGTTATTCATTTTACTGGACCAATGGACAACCAGTGCGGTACACCAACTGGCGTTCTGTGAGTGGTCATCAGTGTACTTGAAGTTTAACCTTGTCAGTTTTGTTATTCCCCCTACTTTACCACAACAGAAAAATATTAGCATTATAGTCATTTGTATGCATCTGAATTGTATACACTGTATTTCTGTGCATTGTTAAGCATGTTTAACGTACCAGTCTTCAGTTGCAGATGACTGGGCACTGGATGTTTTTTACGGATGATGAGGATGAGGTACTTGATTATTTAACTGGAAGGTGCAATAACACTTAATTTGTTACAACTCACAGAAAGGTCTGGTGTAGTTAATGATTCTAGCACATGATACATTGAGCTTTTTATTTAATTGTCATTATATGTAATATACTTTCTCCTTATATTCAAATATCACTCTAGTTCATATCCTAATTTTCATTGCAGAGAGATCATCGTGGTTATTTCTCAAGAGATGCCAAGGTAACTACTCTCCTTATGCCACATTGAAAAAAACCCAGTTAATATTATTTACCCTTGCATACTATTTGTATTCTATATCTTGATCCAGACCAAGAATTCCATCATAGTATTGATACAATAATAATTTTGAATAAAGCTCAATTTAGCACGATAAATAGTCTATCTGGAATGGATGAGCAATCCATTACATAACTGGAAGTCTGGGACTTCCAGATACAGACAGGCAAACTGGTGATGGCTAACCAACCAGCCATAGTATTGTGGACAAGCAGTGGAGGACACCCGTAGTGAAGGCAACAGTGGTCCTAGTGGTAACAAGGGCACCCGGGGCAGTGACCCCCAAACTTGGCGAGTATGTGCGTCAGATCCCAGGAACAACATACGAGATCTCAGGTTAGAACAACGCAGTCCTAGGAACAGCAGAGATACTGTGCAGCCTAATCCTTTATTGACCAGAAGGTCCCTTTCTCTCATGTTTAACCTGAGTAGCAAAAGACCGCAGGGGGTTTGAAAACGATGTGCCGGGAGTTCGCTGTTCTCGCCCTGGCTAGCTATCGAGCTGGTGGGTAACAGACGTCTCCAAAAAACGTCGGAGCACTTTTGCAAATATGTGATATCTTGATAAACCGAGCAGATATTTGAAGTTTACACAGCTACATTCAAGCCTGGAAATATGTAAAAAAAAATTATTTTGTGACCCAGAAAGAGTAAAAAGAGTAATATTAAAACTAGTAGCTGCCACCATTGTTGGAAACTGGAATTGGCTGGGCTGCGCTATGAATTCTGGGATATGGTAGGCCACGAAGGATACACCCAACCCATCCTTCAAATCTGGGGAAAAGGAGGACGCATTTGGCGGCTGCATTTGGAGGATTCTACGAATTTGGACAGCCTTTGTGACGTCGCTGTGATGTAATCGGCCTACAAATGCGGCCTCAGGAGGATGCAGCCTATGAATTTGACACCCCCATTGACCTGGAACAGCTTCAATGTTCAAAAATTCGTAGCACCTGTACAACATTCAAAACATAATAAATAACCCCCCCCCCCCCCCCCCCCCAAAAGGAAAAAAAATTAAAGTAGTATTATTTTTGTTTAGTCATCAAATGTCATAATAAAATAATGACATTTAGGACATTTCTCCGGTCAAATGTCAAAACACATCAAATTTGACCTGAAAAGTATATAAGGGTTAATAATGAATTAAAGAAATTGTTCACAGTAGTGTATTGGCAATAAACACAAACCATAAATATGGAAAGTAAGGCCAGCAAAACAGATCCAGATATAACCTTAGTTTCTTTATTTCTATTCTGTCTGTCTCACCAGAGAGGATGTGCTGTGATGACAACTGATCGTACCACTGGTATTGGGAAATGGGACCAAAGGTCCTGCAGTGACAAAAATGGATATATTTGTCTTCGTAATCTTGGTGAGCCAAGATTTTCAAATGCTTGTTATATATATTTATTTAATTGTATTTTTATACTGTAGTGCATCAGAAAAATGCTGTAGCTCTATGTATGTAGCTCCTCCTGTTCCATCATATCCCTAAGGTGCTCTATTGGGTTGAAATCTGGTGACTGTGGAGGCCAACTGAGTACAATGAGCTAATTACACATGTTCAAGAATGTGTTGTATTGCTGCCACATTAGAACACAGAAGTTAGTATATTGTTTGGAAAAAAATGTTTGACTAACTATCAGTGCATTTTGTGTCATGGTCCTGGGTCTTCAAATCAACGTTTTGAGTTTTTATTTTGAATTTAAGAGATGATTTAAGTTCATGCTCTGTATTATTTGTCTTGAATGTAGTATTTCATAGTGCTCCTCAGGTTTTGTTTTTTTTTTTTTTTTAATTTAGCGTTATTCCAACAGAATAGTGTCACAATTGGGCAAATAAGTAATTTCTTCTCGGAAGCAGAACAATATTCTAGCCTTCAGACATAGATGAAGCAAATTAAAATTGAAGTTTTTTAACCATTTTATTTATTTTTACTGTGCACAGATCCATCTCTCCCAGACTCCCCTGAACCAACAGCTAACAATGGCTATGTGAAAATACTTAATGATTCAATCAAAGTTGTTACTCAGAAAATGAACTGGGATTCAGCCAAAAAGTACTGTGAGCTTGATGGCGCTAACCTGGCTAGCTTGCGAAATGAGTGGTCACAGGTCTATGTTGAGCTGATGGCTTTGGAAATGGAAGGTCCTTTGTGGATTGGACTGAACAAAAAGCAGGTACAGCACACAAATGGTTTCACCTAATCTACTTGTAACTTTACTAATGTAAATGTTTGCGTAATTATTTAGTTTTGCTAATGTACCTGATTTTAATAAATCCCCTGTAGGGAATTTACACTCTGCATTTAACCCATTCACCCAGTGAAGCAGTGAAGCATGGAGCATGTTATATATCATCTTCATCTTTTTCCTTCAGACTGGATATTTCAGACCTATTGACGGCTGGGAAATGACCTTTTCCAACTGGGATCGATTTGAACCAGAAATGCAACAATCTTGTGTGTATGTGAATAATGAAAATGGAAAATGGAAGACTGCTGATTGTGCTCACAACATGGCCAGTGTTTGTATGAAGTCTACAGGTAGGGCTCATGTAAAATCTGATAAAGCGATCCTACATTTCTGGTGCTATGAACTTTTTTTTTTTATTTCCCTATTTTAGATCTGACATAGTTTGTTTATTGTATATCAGTACCAATTAAAGATGCTTGAATGCTCATTGGATTTAAACTATATATCTGGTTACTTTTTAATTCACAGATGTTCCACCAACAGAGTCAACAGAATCAGTCAGTTTTCCAGGAAATTGCCCTGAAGACCCAGCATCAAGAACTGGTTATACCTGGATACCCTTCAAGGGTTATTGTTACCTCTTTGTCAAAGGAAGTTTTGACTGGGGAGATGCATCTGCACTATGTATAAGATATGGTAAGGATATGGGAATGGTGTAATGCAAATTCCCAGTCCATCAGCTGTGTTTGGATTTAACAGTTTGTTTATCTTTTGTTGGTCAAGGTGGAACTCTAACCAGCATTGAAAATCCTGCTGAGCAAAGATTCATTTTTAACAACGTGCTAGTCTTTAAAGACAGCCAACCCCTTTTCTGGATTGGCATGTATCAGACTCACAAAGGTACAGTCATTTTTTCCACTCTTTCATAGAAAAATATTAATGTATACTTGAAGATAAATAAAAACAGAACACATAAACTGAAAATTGTAATTGTAACCGTGACATAAAATATCTGGTTAGTCTGTCTGGTGCTAGTGTATTTATTATCTCATTCTTATTGGCTGTTTATGCCCTGTCCTTATCTTCAATGTCATGCTGCTCTGTTGTATCTTAATTGCCCCTTGGCAATAAATAAAGTTTCTCTGATTCTGATTCGGTCCCATGCTGAAGATTCAAGCTGAGTGTTAATTAACACAATCTTAGTGTTTTAATATAACATGTGATTAGTGACAGGTTGCTGTGATTGAGAAAGTGATTTTCCTGGACTCTCTGCAGTGACTTGTTACTTACAAGGTAGACCAGCCTTTGGACAGATCCCCAGAGATCAAATTTCCCCAAATGATTAATGTTTCATGTTGCATTCAGAAAGACATGAAACAAACAATTGAGACAAACTCAGTGATTACTTCAGACTTCTAGACATCCACACTTCTTTTGGCTACCGATGACTCGTCACCTATTGACCATTAAGAAGGAGGGGAAAAAAGCAAACTGCCAAACACAACTATGAACATTTGGTAGTGGAGCATTAAGGTGCTAGTGTTGTGTTTTCAGTCACTTCTACTGCTCTGAAGTGGCTAATTAATGTAACTTTTCAAGTTATTCCCCTTCATACATATTTCCTATTGCAAGAGTAAAAATAAAGTACCAGTTTTCTTGCAACTGAACTAGAGCAAAAGAGAAATTCTGTTTGTTTCTAGGCTTGTGGAAATGGTTGGATAAAACAGCCATTGACTTCATTAACTGGGGTCCAAATGAGCCTGGCGGTTTTGGAACCTATGGAGCAATTGCATCTCTAGATGGGAGTTGGACAACAGGCAGGGTGTATAGTAGCAAGGGATTTATTTGTAAAGCACCTAAAGGTAAGTCCAGAAATTTAAAAAATGGTTTTGTAATAGCACAAATGTGCAACACATACACCTAACAACATGTTTCAATTAGTGCTGTCAGCGTTAATCTTGTTAAAATGATGTTAACACCATAACCGCATTAACGCGGCGGTTCTCCGTTAGCAAGTTAACGCGGATCGCCATGTGGGAGGAGCTGCATGGCGCTAATGCGTTAACAACCTAACCATGCTAACGCGTTGACACCGTGCAGCCCTCACACGGGGCAATCCGCGTTAACTCGCTAACGGAGATTTGCCGCGTTAATGTAGTTATGCAACATTTAACAACATTTTAACAAGATTAACACTGACAGCACTAGTTTCAATTGATTTAGCATTACAGTACCAGTCCCTGCAGTGACACAGAAATTTTTATCTTTTTTAAATCTTCTTTTTAGTATTACAAGCACCAACAACAATTGGTAAGTTGTGTCTTTTTTTATATTTGTCTTACATTTATAATTTAGTTGGACTAATCTATGTGCTCAATCTATACAGCAAGTTCTTCTATAGAGGATCCTAAAGCCAATGGCCACATGGTTTTGGAGGTTTTGCTTGGCATTACTGTGACTGCCATAGGGATAGTCATCATCATCTTCCTGTTGAAAAAGTCTGGTATCTGCCAGTCCATCTCTGAAAACTTAACTACCTTTGATAACCCGATGTTCTTTAACAATGAACAGGTCCAGGCTGGTGTGGTGGGTGAAAATTAATTGGTATCAAATGCATATGATGGGAACTCACAACTAACTGTTTAATGTGTATACCTGCATAATCTAATAGAGCTCTGATTTAGAAAATTTAGTTTTATTTAGTCAGTTAGCAGTAAGTGGCATATTTTTAGATAATCTTATTTGATATTTAATTTTGTGTTTTTTTTAAATAATAAAAACTCCCAATTAAAAGATAACTGATCAGTAATTTTAATCCATACATTTTTTAATTTTTAATTTTTATTTTTTACAAATATAAATGTTAGAATAGCTCTACATGGATAGATGTAGATTGATTTTTGTGTGTTAACCAAAGTTGGGATGTGTAGTTGATTGTAAATAATGCAAATACTGTCGCATGTCCTACTGATCCATTTTGTCTTTGAAATCTTGATCACAAGATCTCTATCACAGGAAATGAAACAATTTGATTAAAGTTATTTACAAGAATAAAATATCGGTTTCACTTTTGCCAAAAGATTCATCGGATTTATTCTAGTACTTCCTTTGCTTAGTTTACAATGTCTGAGCATAATGTCTGGTTACACTAGTTAGTGCAGTGCAGCGAGGAATGCCCAGACCTCTACATTGGAGAGACCAAGCAGCCACTTCACAAACGTATGGCACAACACAGAAGAGCCACCTCCACAGGACAAGACTCAGCAGTCCATCTGCATCTAAAGGCTAAAGGACACTCTTTCGAGGATGCCAATGTTCACATTTTGGACAGAGATGGCTTGAAAGAGGAGTGAAAGAAGCCATCTATGTCCACTGTGAGTGACCATCTTTGAACAGAGGCGGTGGTTTACGACACCAACTCTCTGCCATCTATAATCCAGTTTTGAGTTCCCTCCCCAGACGCCTGAACGCCCACTCACATCCTGGGCCATCTGACCTCAGGAATTCACATGATAAGGTGGGGCCAGGTTTCACAATGAACACACCCGAAACCCTGGCTGATTGGGACCCACACCCAGTTTCACACCTTTGCTCACACGATTAGAGGATCATCGGGGGGTCCTTTTGTCCCTCTGTGGGGGGTTTCTCCCACTAGGTTTAAATCTGAGACTCTCCACCATTTGACCTTAGAACTGAAGAAGCTTCTCGGATGAGAGGTGAAACGTCTTCAAGCAACTTGAAGAACTCCAGACGCTTTTCTTTGCAAGCTCCTTTGACCACTTAACTAGCAAAAATGCTTTATTTTATACACCCATTACATTTATCTACTGGTTAGGTTAGTATTTCTTCATTGGATATAAATGGAAAATAACATTCATGGAGGCATGTGACACACGACACAGGAGCTCTAGTTTTACACTCCAACTTTATTCACCTCCAAACATGAACTGAGCATATTGCGCCAAAACAGCAGAATCTTTCCTCCCAGCTTGGGTGTGAGTGGAGCCCTCTAGTGGGTCACCACACATTTTATCTTGAATGTGTGATCATTCTTTTCCAAAAACAAAGCAATAACTTGTAAAAGTGGTTTGGTTTATTCACCGCTAACAGTAATTGAATTCTTCTGATGAAAGGTTTTGTTTCAGAGACCATGATGCTTTAAAATTATACGCTGTTGCATTCATAGGAGCGACCGAAAAACATGTTTTAGACCAAAACTAGCAATAATTTATTCAAGTGTTTCTGTTTCTGAAGCAGTGAAAATACTTAATAAAAAGAAAACTCACTTTCTCACAATGGGGAAAATGTACCGAACATGCATTGTAGGGCAATGTAACTGTTCTATTGTTTACTTTATATTAGGTGAACTTTAGCTTGAAACATTAAAGATACCCAAAAAAGAAACAAGACAAATAAAATCAATTGCACCGTAGATCAAGGAACTCTGAAACTATAGATGGGTACAAGAAATCTAATTCACAGAAGATTCACAGTTTGTCCTCTATGATTTTCTTCACATTTACTCTTATTACTTATGAAACATAATTCTATGCAGCTTTCAGTTCTCAGATCTGTCAACAAATCCAATAAAAAATTAGAAATTAGAGCTATGCATGTTGCTATGCTTTGTATTTGATTAAATATTTGAGTTTAGGGCTTAGTGGTTTTGATTTTCTTCTTTGTTTATTAACAAACTAGACTGTACTGCATCGTTTTTGTGGTTTATGATTGTGTTCTGTTTACTTACCCCTCATGTGTGATAGTGGTCTGATCAGCCATTATATATACCCTTGTGTCATTTCCTGTTGAGGTCAGTTATGTTTGTTTGGGCAGTCATTTGGTTTGTTAAGTTTGCAGTTGTTTGCCTGAGTTTAGTTTTGTTTCTTTGACCTCTTTTATGAGCTCAACATTTATTACTTTTGCTTCTACTCCACTGTACTTTGGATGTAAGTATTATTCTTTGTACTTTCATATTTATTTTAAAACTTTACTCATTATTTTGCAATTTTCAATATTATAGGTTATGCTACACAACAATAGTAAAACAATCAACAGCTACATTGAACTCTCTTGCAGCACCACCGTTATCATATTAAATCTATAATGGAACACGTGAACCTGAAAATTGTGCCCACTGTTTTCTGTGTCATTTTCTACATTGACTTTGTTTCTCTTTAAATACTGTGCATTAAACCATTCGACTATCTTGAGAGAAAATTCTCCAAATACTGTAATGGAAAAATAATTTGCTGACAATATTGCTCAGGATTTTATCAGCAAAACACAAATTATAAGTCGTGCTTTTCTCTTTCTTGGCACCTAGTCTAGTGGTTGTACCATAAGACCCAGGAAAAGTGTAGCGATAGGAATTTATGCTTTCTGTTGGTTTATTTGATGTTTTAAATGAAATGAAAAATATATATGAGCTTGCTTAAATGTTTGTCCATCTTGGTTCCCGTGACCTTAAGTGTTCGGGCAAGTTACCTTGTTTCTCTCTTGCAATACTGCTGGATGATCTTGAGTTCATCTTGAAAAAAAACTTTCGCTGATAGATTCAGTGGACAGTAATTATTGAGTGTGGTGTCATTTAACACATTTTACAGTTTAATGATTTTCAATAATAGAATGCATATTTGTCGAAATAAACTTCTGAATGCTGTACAAAACCAACCAACCAACAAACAAAGATAGCCAAAAAAAAAGTCTTAAAAGGAACAGAGTCAATCCCGTCTTGTTAAAGTCTGTGGTTCTACCAAAGTCTTACCAAACAGTGCAAGAGGCTCTCTGGTTCTCCTTACATTTACTTAACAAGGCAATTATGAAGTATGTACAAATGCATAGAGATTGTATTCAAGCAATATATTTTATCACAAGAAGATGCATAGAGTATCCAGCATATAGCACAGGTCAGTGTCACCAAAAGATTATTCATGCTTCCAGACACAGCAAACACAAGTCAGTAAATATGCTTGTACACCAGTGTAAAAAGTAGGAAGTAAAGTAGTGACTTCACTCTCAAATCATGTAGAAAAATAGTTTGACTTTTCATAACAGTGTTTAAAATAACTTGTCTTTGGACACACCAATTTAAATGAAGATGTGACACCGAAATGCACAAGTCAGTTGTTCGCCACAGTTGTATGAACATTTGATCAGACAAAAAAATCTCACTGTGCAGATATGTAGAAGAAAATATCCTAAAATACAACATTCATTGTTGTAACTTTTCTTTCACATTTTGTGCATTTAATGAGTTAGTTAATTGTCTGATAAGGGAGATAAACATTAATGGGCTGCAACTAATGATTTCGTTTAATTGATTAACCTGCCACTTTATACATTAGTAAATTTACTCTTTAGTCAATAAAATGTTAAAGATTCAAATTGCAGTTCCCCATAGCTTAAAGTGACATTTCCAAACTGATTGTTTTGTTTGGTTCAAGAACCAAGTTGACACAAAATAATGTTTCACAATATCAAAACAAAGTCACAGTAAAACATTTTAGTCTGATGTCACAGCTACTGTATACTGAATCAAAACATAATACATGTTTTTTGTTGTTGCTGCTATTCTGAATTACTGTAAACTGAGCATCTTTCGATATTTGACTGATGGTCAGACAAATCTATTGGCTGCTGTGATCATGACAAATTAAAAAAGTAACCTTAGTGGATACTGAAATTATATATGAAATTATTATCGTGAACGCTAGACTAGAGCGAGTCATGAGTGTTCTGATGCAGTTTAACCTTGACCACTGTTTGTGCCAAAACACGTATGGAGCCGTAAGACTTAGGATAAAACATACAAAAAATTTTATCTTACAAGAGCTAAAATAAGAAAGAACTAGATGTGTGCATGTGGGACAGGGTAAATCTTTAAAAAATGCAATATGAGGAGAAACATTGACTACAAAGAAGACATAACCTGCCCTGCCCATTAGTGCATTATAAGGTGAGAAGCATAATTCCATGCATCAACCTGGAGTAGAAACAACAGTCACTAGTGTATATAGGAATCTCTGTGCCACTGTCGAGCATCTCTGTCTCTATCTCTATCTCTACCTCGATCCCTATCCCTGTCCCTTTCCCTGTCCTTATGTCTTTCTCTATCCCTATCCCTGTCTCTATCTCTGTCTCTATCTCTGTCTCTTTCCCTGTCTCTGTCCCTGTCTCTCTCCCGGTCTCTGCCTGGGTAGTGGTGGTAGCTGTGATGGTTGTGTGCAGTATAGTGATCCGTTGTGTGGTGTGTCCGTGGTGGAATATGCTGGTGATGTCTGTGCTGCCGGTTGCGCTCATTGTGCTCCTGTTCGTAGTCCTCCCCAACATATGGCTGGATGTTTCCACGATGATGTTGGTGGTGGTGGTGGTGATGGTGTTGGTGGTTACTGTTGTGATGATGGTGGTTATGAACCCGGAAGTTACAGTAAATCTCCTCCTCGTCCTCCTTTAGGACATCGTCCACCTCACCATCCCTCTCCTCGGGCATGTACCTTCGAGGAGGCCTTGAGGCGTAATCCCTGCTCGACTGTATTTCCATGCCACCTGAAGTCTGGCTGTGCTGGACGTGGCTGTGGTGCTCCGTCCGCCGGTGGTGGTGGTGATGGTGATGGTGGTGGGTGTGCTGGGGTCTTTTTGGCTCAGTCTTCAGGAGCCGCTCTTCCTCCTCTCTCTGGCCCTCCTCAGCGGTCTGCTCCTGAGCCGGGACTGAAGGGGGCTCATGGTCTAGATGGTTCTCCCGTGAGCCTTTCCTCTTAGGGGCACCTGACTTCTTGCTTTTCTGCTCATCCTAGGAAAAAAAGAAAGAAAAAACATAGTGTTTTCTGACTAAATATAACCATTATATCACAGATTATACATCTTACAAATTTAGGCCAGGAAAAGCTTATGGACAGATCTTTATGAAAGTTCTTTTTGTATTATAAATTATAGAACTTGAAATGGTAATTGGGGCAAAAAAGTTAAAAATATGACTTTTAGACGAAATATTCTCATGAATTAAAAGATAATTGTGATTACATTAGTATAACTGGATCACTGGTTTAAAATGGTCATTCATGATGGAAACCATCATTTTATCTTAGAATAATATTTATCTTCTTATATCTAATGATCTGGTCAAAACTGTCGCTGTAATTGACAGATATCTTATTTTTGCATGTAGTGGAGGGTGGAGAGCTTAAATCCTCCATTACATTACAGGTCACGACTGTTTAATAAGTATTGCAAAGATCTGTGAGACATTTATTTTGATGTTTGACTTTTATTTTCTTTGTCAGTATTTTGTCCTCAAAAAACTATTTTCAGTTTGGTGAATAAAGACAAAGTTTCCACATTTACTGTAAAAACTACAACTTAGTATATGCACAAAGGTAGAAATGGTGCTGTTTTATTTAAAGCTCAATCGTTGAAACTGTATAGATGTGCGCAAGCATGAGCCTGATTTCCATAGTCAACACTCCTTTTTTAAATCATTTACATATTAAACTGTTTGCACCACAAATATTTATTTTAATCAGTTAGGACAATGGTAAAAAAGAAATGCAACTTCACCAAATGTTAAGAGATTCATCAAAGAAGAGAAGAAAAGTACATGTGTTTTAATTGATAGCCTTAGCTTGGGATAATTAACTTAATTAAATAAAAGTAGGTCAGCCTATCAATCCAACTATTGCCTTTTGTTTGTATCTACTACAGTATTAGTCTATCTTCATATAGTCTGTGTTATTTCTGTTTTCTGTCATTTTCCCAGGAAGTTTCACAGCACTATTAAGTTGTTTCTACATAGATTACACTATAGTCATGATAAACATGGTACTAACTACTCATCTCCACTGCTACACGGGAGTGACAATAGAGTCTGAAAATATCTCACTCACCAGAGGTAAGCCTATCTCATTTCTTCAACTTTCCAGTGAAGTACGATGAGAAGAAATGAAATGAAAGTGTTAGATGAATTCTGATGAGATTATTCACAGATCAAACATTTATTTTCCACACTCAGCTGTCTTTCTAATACATGAGATGAATGGGATGAGATTAGATGAAAGGAAGACTTTACATCTGTTTTTTCTTTGTAGTTTTTCTCTGTACTTGTTTGTGTTTTAAGTACCGGTATTACTGTAGGACTGGCAGGCAGTGTATTCTCAGCCAGCTGGGCCACCACTGCGTTGGCAGGCTCCATCTCTGGCGGATGAGTGGCTCTCCAATAGGACTCCAGGTAATCAGCAATGTGCTCACAGGCATCCGATAGCTGGTTTTCATCTAAGATGACATCAAACATTTCCTACAGGAAATGGAAAAATTCAATTGAAAAGTGTGTAACAGTCAGGAGACAAGGGCAAATCTGTGGTTATTTTTGAGAATCACAAATAAGGTCTAAATGATGTTTCAAAGGCACACCAAAATCGTCAGATATGTTGTTGTTGGGCCCTCAGCAGTGCCACTGGAAATAACACATGTAGTATATATTCATGCACTAAAGTAGTCACAATTCTGCCAACTTTTCTCATCTGCCACTAGATGGCACTCACTGGTGGACATTGAGCAAGCTTGTCTGCTGCCACAAGCTGAACATTGAGATGTTTGGTCTGGGACTTCCCCCTGGTCTTGATCAGTCTTGTCAACACCTGTTTGTCAGGAATCAAGAGAAGGAGGAGAATAAAAGAGGAAGTGAAAAAAGGGACTTGCATTTTAAAGTTTCTCTTTATTATTAGTTCAAAATATTAAACGAACTGAAATAGTCCAAAGTTCACGTTTAGAAAAATCATGTCTCATCGGATTCCACAGTCTTTTCCGGTGAAGCTTACTTTTGGTGAGGAGATCTTTACATAGACAAGAATTGGAGCTAGGGAGGTCTTGGACACCTGCATAGGGTGGTTGACGGTGTCTGCGTCTAAAATGACCAACTGCAGACTGCGGGCGAGCTCAAAGATACGCTCCACCTCCCCTTGGATCTGAGCTGCAACACCAGAAAGCAAAAGCAAGACTTTAACATCTAAAATCCAGGAAAGTTACTCTGTGCATGATTAAACATTTTAACATGTACAACAATAATGCATCTTAAATATAACTTGTTTTTAGGTTCCGGATGTGTATCAAGACATACCAGTGACTTATCAAGACTGTATCAAGACAATACTTTTATATATTTTATGGGGAGTCATTCAGGCTTGATAATGTACAAAAAATAAATGTCAATATTAGTTTTAAGCACATCTCACTGTCACGTGCAAAACCACAGACACTCTAGGATATGTGCTTATTTGTAATTATTGTCATCTTTTCTCTGCTATACCATTTCTAATATAGAAAACAAAAGGTACGCACACTCACTTCACAAAACACATCAGCAGATTAAAAACTGTGTTTATGAAAAACATGCCATGCCTAATAAAACTTCTTTTAAAGGTTATTTGTTTTCATTTCTGTGGCAGCACGGTGGTTAGCACTGTTGCCGCACAGCAAGAAGGTCCTGAGTTCAATTCCAACATCAGGCCGGGGTCTTTCTGTGTGGAGTTTGCATGTTCTCCCCGTGTTTGCGTGGGTTCCCTCCGGGTACTCCGGCTTCCTCCCACCGTCCAAAGACATGCAGCTTGTGGGGATAGGTTAATTGGAAAATCCAAATTGCCACTAGGTGTGAATGTGCGAGTGAATGTGAGTGTGAATGGTTGTCTGTCCCTGTGTGTTGGCCCTGCGACAGACTGGCGACCTGTCCAGGGTGTACCCTGCCTCTCGCCCTATGACAGCTGGGATAGGCTCCAGCGCCCCCCACGACCCTGAAAAGGATAAGCGGAAGCGGATGGATGGATGTTTTCATTTTCTTGGTGAGCTAATCCACGCGGTGAGTAAGACTTGTTACACTCATGGGAGTGTATTTAAAGACTGGCCACGAGAGGGAGCGTGAAGCAGGGCATACAGAAAATGTGGCTGCTTCTGTCCTTAATGAGTTATAGTGTTCACAAATAACAGTGAAGCACATGCATATCTCTCAACCCAGCAAACTGAGAAACTTAATAACAGTCGATTTCAATTTTAATGACAGTGAAGTCCACAAGTCAATGGCTGTATACATACAGAGTGTTAAAAAAGTGGCAGCTGAGACAGATGTGATGAGGTAATGATAGGAGAAGGAAAGTGGAGCATTCAAAAACACAAGGACTACCAGTGCTTTCAGTCAATACATACCGGCAGCATCTGGGATGAGACAGCAATGGGAAAGACAAGAGTAGAGAAAACCAAACAAATTTTTATCACGCTTCTGTCTGATACCAAATATTTACTCTTCTAGGAAAAGGCGAGATTTGCACTATCCTAGTGCACAGTGTCACTGGGACAAAGACATCAAATCCACAGTAAGTTTCCAGTCAATATATAACCATAACTGACAGACAACAGACTGCTTTACGCAGATCTGATGTCAGTGTTCTCATCTGAGTCTCTGTCATATTTAACTATTCATTTCAAACTCTTTGTCTTCATGGCAATGGATAAATTATTCTCTCACATTATGAATTTGGAATAATCTTTGGACCATATATAAAAGCAAACTCTGTGAGCATGAGCCACACTGTGTTAATGGGGTAAAGCAAGCATCATATCAAACCTGGGTCAGACAGTATTGGTTTCCTATTTTATCCTAATTAGGTTTCCAAAAGTTTTTTGCCACCAGAGACCAAAAAAGTGAGTCCCAGAACGCTTAAACAATTAAAGAAGTGTAGTCAGACCACTGTCGTTTGAAATGATTGATTCATTACAGCAGCAGACAGTTAAAGGTTGATGTCCATGCTCTGAGCTCATAGGGATGCTTCTTTATCACTATGTGTTTCACATTAGAGTGATAAGTTAACATGCCCTGGAGCCAGAAGGTGGATGCTGGGGTGGTGGAGGGGTTGAACTTGCGTGCAGGGAAGCCATAACACTGACATGTCAGAGGAAGAGATGCTAAATTGGGACATTGTGTTTTCATATATGATGCATTTTGAGTGGCTGTCATGATTTTCTCCATCTGTTTTTGTAATTGATTTATTTTCTTATTGCTACTACTGCTTCAGTTGTCTTTATGCTGTGAATGTCAACCAGGGAAGCTGTTCTGGAGATGACAGACGGCATACCTAAATTGGAGCGGGTGTTGGAGCGATCCATTAAGGCCTTTTTGCCAGGGTTGTTGAGGATGGATCGTTTTGCCAGTGAGATATCTGCTGTTACCCGCGTAATAGTAATTCTGGAGCAGAGACAAAATAACAATCATGATTACACAGTTATGATTTTTGTTGTTTTATTTTATTTTGGGGTTGTTGTTTTTTTTCAAATAAATTATGTGATAGATTATGTGAAGAATTAAATCAGAACTTACCTGCCTTCAAATCGATGTTTTAAAAAGTCAAATAGTGCTTTTTGCATCATATCTGTTACCTACAAGAGGGAAACAAATAAAGTTACTCCAAATTCAACAAATAATACTAGAGTTTTATATTTCTTCAAAAGTCAAATTAAGCTCACCTCTAAGCCCTTCAGTGATGGTCCCATTAGAACCACAGGGCGCATTGTAGGCACTACATCATACATAGCCACCTGCTCCCCCTGTAGCAAAAAAAAAAAAATTACAAAAATCCCCCAAAGTTAGATTTTTGCTTATGAAACAAGAGCTACATGAGGAACCACTATACCCATCATCTAAAGGCTAAAATTATCTTATTTTTATGAACAACCTCAAAGTTTGATAATGCATGATGATCACAAGCTCAATTTTGGCTGTACTCAAATGCTTAAACATATAAAGAAGAATAACTTATTAACATGTTATTAATACCACTTTGAGCATTAGATTTTGTTCTCACTTTTTAGCTGGTCATATGAGATAGCAACTTAGAAATTCATGAACTATTTTTTTAGCCCGTAATATACCAAGGTGATCTAAATGCAAGTCAAAAGTTCAGTTGGCCAGTGTCACGGTCCTGGATCGGTGACCCAGTGTTTTGAGTTTTGTACTTTTACTTTTGATTTTATCATGGATTATGACTGTTTGTGTTTTGGTTTCTGTCCTAGTATTTCTAGCTCCCTGGTTCTGTAGTACTTCCTGAGTTCTAATTCTTAGTTTTTGTTGTTTGGTTTCCTGGTGTTAACTCTGTGCCCTTCTGTCCTACATTTCAGGTCTCGATGTTCTGCCTCCCCAGTCTCTGTTAAGTTTACGTGTCTAGAGTTCAGTTTTACTTTGAAGGTCTGTGTCTCATGTCAGTGTTTCTAGTTTTGCTTCCCTTTGGTCTCGTCATGTCTCATTTCTCCCAGCTGTGCTCTCCTCCTGTGTCTCATTCCCCTCATTATTCCCCAGTGTATTTAAGCCCTGTGTTTCTCTGCGTCAGTGTCGTGTTGTCCCTCATGCTGTGTGTTTCCTTGTGTGCCTCTTGATGAAGTTTATATTTTCCAGCTTAGTTTAGTCCTGTATTATTTCCGTGTGTCAGCAATAAAGCTGAATTTTGAGTTATTCCCACGTGTTGGGAGTTCTGCATTTTGGGTCCTCTTCCTGCCTGTACACAGCTGAATCATGACAGCCAGTTTTACTGACACTGTCAGTCCAATGGACAACACACATATCCTTGCTTTAGTCTGAAAGTTAGAGCAACATTTGTAAAATGGTACACAAGACAAAACCAAAGCTTCTGCATTCAAGAATACACTGTATGCAGTGAAAATATGAATAAGATAAAATCAGTTGTTGTGTTTCTAGAAAGCAGTGTTCTTTATAATGAGGATCGATGGGCTGAAACGGATGTAAACAGAGTGTAAACACTTTCGTCACTTACCGGCTTCTTTTTCACCTGCTGATTGGCTGCTTGTGCAGAATGACAAAATCGCACACGTTCCACAGTTATTATGAATAAAAAAGTAAACATATTTATTGTTACTCCCTTGTATGCACATACTGACCTTGTGATGGAGGCGTATATTTCTTCGAGTTCATATCTTGAGCTACCTGAGATGCAGCTTTGCTAAAATGAGAGGAAATCTCTGATTTAGTTTAAGTCTGCAACAACCAAACGCTGATTTTACCACACTCTGAATTTCAGTGCTTTAGTAATGATAAAAATAGACCACCATGTTTCTATGCAATGAAGGATTTTGGTGCTTAGAGACTGTGTGTCTATTTATAGCATAAGACACAAATATATGAAGCTTAGAGGGCAAATTCCTCAAAGTGGTTCAGCGCAGTTTCCACCAAAGCAACATTTTTAAGATTCTTTAGATGTGTTACAGTTTAACTGTGTCAATCAATGAGCTTTTGCCTTCTGGTGAGGGGGGTGGGGGTGCAACCTTTTGAAGTAACAAAAGGAAAATATAGTCATCTCCGTTATAATTTACTACCACACATGATGACATGAAACAAACTTAAGTTAAACAACATAAAATACATAAAATAACTAATGTCATTCATACATGAACACACTAAATTACTAAAAAGTAAGCTGGGAAAGTGTATGATACAAGTTTTAAGTCAAAATGTTATTTGCATATCACTACAGCAAACTTGTTTACCAGTCTGGTTGATAATTTTTTTAAATTGAAAACTTATTATTCCACACCAGTAAAAAGACTTTAGAATTGTCTTTTTGTTTTTTAAAAAAGGTCCGCTACCGAGCCACCACCCGCAGACAGGCTGATATCACAACCTTTCCTGTTTTTTTTTCGTCTTTGTGCCAAAAGTATCAGTGTATACACATTCGAACCAACACTGTTTCCTCAAAGTCTCTCTGCTCCAGCAATTTTATTTATTTGTGGTCAATTTAAAACACAACTTTTGCATTGAAATTCCTGCATAAAAACCCTCATGAAGGAAATGAAAGAGCATCACGATGTACATACTTGGCTAATGCCTTGGCAGCTTTCCTCGCTTGGACTTCTCTTCGGATAAGAATGGTTTCCAGATTGACTGGACTGGGGACGAAGCCCACCACACCATCCTCCTTCACCGGCCGTCCGATCCACCAGTCATTGTTAAACTTCTGCTCATTCAGAAGAAAAAAAGAAGAGCGGACATTTAAAGATTGATGTTCTCATGTGACATTATTTTTATCTGATGATGTTAATGGTCCAATTTAGCAACTGTAGCTTTGCATTTTATGTTATCTGTCTCTAAAGATTAACCCAAATCTTAATTAACAGGTGTCAAGCTTTGGTAAATGGCCTGTATTTGTATAGCGCTTTTCTAGTCCCTAAGGACCCCAAAGCGCTTTACACAACCTGTCATCCACCCATTCACACACACTACAATGTAGCCACAGCCACCCTGGGGCGCACTGACAGAGGCGAGGCTGCCGGACACTGGCGCCACCGGGCCCTCTGACCACCACCAGTAGGCAACGGGTGAAGTGTCTTGCCCAAGGACACAACGACCGAGACTGTCCAAGCCGGGGCTCGAACCGGCAACCTTCCGATTACAAGGCGAACTCCCAACTCTTGAGCCACGATCGCCCCATAGCTTTATCAGCTAAACCACAGCACATTTCAAAATGTGCGAAAAGAAGAAGAATGCACCAAAAGTACGCCACTATCTGGACAATTTGGGATGTTGTGTTGCTTCTCCTCTTTGGATTTCTTTTCCGTCTCTTGGGTTACATTCCATCAGTTTGTTGTCATTTTGCTTCTCATTTTAAAATCCGTCTGGTTCTGCCCTGTCAGTTAGGTCCTTTTAACAACCCCCATTTGTACTGTTTGTAATTTTGCATGATATGTGTATTTGTGTTTGTTTCAAACCTCTTTGATATGTAGGAAGTCCCTGGCCTCAAAAGTGACAGCCTTGCCTGGTACAGGGACGTTGTCATCGTCTGCTGGCGTGTAAGAGAAGTTGCATCGTACAGCAAATGCCACAGGCTTGTACTGGGAATACAAGGCAGGAGTTATGATTACTAATAAATCATATTATATACAATACAATCTACATCAGGGTAAGAGAGTAACCTTGTGTATTCCATTTTACAAAAGCTAAAAGCTAAACTTTTATAAATATGACATTTAATGAATTAGGTCAGTAATAATAGGTAAGTAAAAAAATAGTAGGTTAAAGTTAAAAATACAACCATTAGTCAAGAAAAGAGAGTTACTGTGATAATACCACAAGCTGTAACGTACGACCAAACAAGTCACTGATCTTTTATCCTTGTATTAATATTCAATCCTATTTTACTGTATGTGAAGTTGCAACTAACTATTAGAGAATTTCAGAATGTTGACTTCATTCCAGTGTTTTAACATCATTAGATCATAACATTTATCAATTTTTTCTCCCTTTTCTACATTTTTTTTAATTAAGGGGTGTGGCTAAACTGCATAACTGTGTCAAGTACAATTGGCTGTGTTGCCAGCATTTTGTGTACATACACAAATATGTGGCCTGATGCACATATAAATCAACCTTTTGACAGATGTTAGGAAAACAAGTATAAGTTTAATGTGAAGTGCTATATTTTAGAAATATAGCTTAGACACAAATTCTGGAAGATTCTGCATTTCAGCTGTATAAGACGAAGCTACTGATGATTAAATTCCTGTTGTCTGACTGTCATAGGACACGATAATGTTTTGTTTGATTTTTCTTCCACCAAAGGGATATGTTTAATTTATGCTTAGGAAAAATGACCTGTTGCTGTTTCTTCTTTGTTGCACTGTAACTACTGTATGGTTCCTCCTGACCGAAGGTTGGTGTTGTAATCCAATCAGAATCAAATGTCAGTGGCTTGTCATTCAAGCTGCTAATTACTCCACTTTGGAAAGATTAGAGACTGTGGGAGAGGCTGCAGGGTCAGCAGGTGACAGGTCGGGTGTCTTTGCCGCCTTAATTACAAAGCAACAGTGGGAGCACATTAAATCTGTGGGGGAGGATTTAATTTAATATACAACACATCAGCAGGGTCTGCTTAAAGGGCAAAAGAGAGGAAGTCTGCTATCAACTGGGGCTTTAAAAAAATCACATCTCTAATGACCTTAATTGTGATAATGCCCCAAAAGGAAAACCTCGCAGATTGTATGTATGTAAGCCAGACTTAAAAATGATAACCATATGATATTACATTCATAGTATAATACCAGCAGGTTCAATCGTTTTACCTCATCTTGACTATCTACATATTGTGTTTATTATATACACACTGCAGAAAAATGTTGTTCCACTTATGGAACGCCAGGACTGCCATAATGAATTAATTAAATACACCATTAAATAATTAATTAAATGTGGCAATAATTAATTAAAATTGGAATTAATTAATTAAATAAATAGTTATGACACATGTAATTAATTAATTATTGACACATTTAATTAATTATTTATGTATTTCACATTTTAATTAATTATTGACACATTTAATTAATTAATTATTGACACATTTAATTAATTATTTATGTATTTCACATTTTAATTAATTATTGCCACATTTAATTAATTATTTAATGGTGTATTTAATTAATTCATTATGGCAGTCCTGGCGTTCCACATCCACTGTTGTTCTGAGGGCAAAGTAATTAATCACATATCAAATTTAAATGTTGTTGCATTACAATATAGTTTGTGTCAGTTAAATTGGTTATTTTGCTATCTTGCTAGAAAGCATATGGCTGAAGATGAAAGTATTGTAATTTATGTGAAGCAATAATCAATATCCTTGGTCATCATCCTTCTCCTGGCAGTGAGCACATAAAGGAACGACAAGGATGAAGACTGTGATGACTCATTTCAGTAGAAGAATATTGCTTCGCTAATCCAATGTCCTGATGTGTGTGTTTCATGTCTGTGATGTAATCATGTCCTTGAGAGCAGCCTCTCTCAAAAATGAGTCTGTAAGAGCCACAGTGGGTCAGATCAGGTGATACATGATGCAACAGAGCAAAAGTACCTTTGCTTTCTCCAGCTGCACCTGGGCGTTTCTTTCCTCAACGACATCTGTGTCCTTATGCTCTCCCTGCAGGAGATACAAAGGAGGAGCAATTAGTTTGATCAATTCACTGTAAATAAGACAAGAGAGGAATGCTGCAGAAGGAGGACAAGAAATTACATATTTTCTGCTGCAGTCATTTCAAGGGTGGTTACATAGTGGAGGACATATGAGACATTTAAAATGTATTTAAATCAATGCAGCAGCAGCAGCAGCAGCAGCAGGGTTACAATCCAAGCATGGTTCAAATTCCAAAAACACTGGATTCAAAATAAAGACCTTAGAATAATAGAGAGGAAAGCCCACCAATCAGATATGAGCAAACATGTTGCAGCAGTGGAAAGGAAAACATTCATATTTTAAAATTCAATCCAGTAATGCAACTCAGCAGCGTCATTAGTTAGCCATACTCTTTCTGATGAACAAACAGCATAATTGACATGTCGCACTTTATTTTTTAAAGTTTCTCTGTCCTAGTCAAAGTCGAATCTATTCAAGTCATGTAGGGTGTTCCAAAAAAACGAGAGCTGCAGTTGTTCAGCAAACGAGAGCCAAAAAGGAATCGTTAAACAGCAGAGTTTTAGCAAGAGAAAAAACTAATGTCATAATGAAAGTAACAGGAAAACCCTTATGGAATTTAACCAAACAAAAGAAAACTACAGTAAATAAAATATTGCCTCACAATAAACTGTCCCTTCCTATACTTTTGCCTTCTCAACTGCATGGACTCTATCAGTTACACGGGTAAACAACATAACATAAACGACATAATATGTTATATATTATTTTTACAGAATTTCAGCAACAGAAAAACATTCTCTTATTCTACCTTACTTGTCTTGTGTCCCAGTTGCTCTTGGGTCAGTCCTATCAATGCAAATATGGATTTATTACTAACGACTAACAGCTGATTCCCAGGAAACACAGATGCAAAAGAGAAACTGATCATGTGATCAATAATTGCAATAATTAAACAACTTATCAATTAGTTTTCAAGAAACTTTTGCATGTAATTCTGCAAAAATGTAGCAGCAAACTCCCCCAGGGACACCCAGGTTTATGCACCATGTGTCCCTAAGATTAGATTGTCCTCTCAAAGACATGGTAATTAACGCTCTCAGTGTCATAGCCAGGAGGTGGCAAAGCCCATCGCGTCAATCTGGCACTCATGATACGCACTCGCATCCCAGAGTCGCAAATCAGGTCTGTTGTTGAAGACAGTCTGCTCTGCCTGATGCATTTAGATCATGCGCCCTTGGTGGGTCAAAGTCAATATTCTCAAATCTAATCTGAAATTGGTGGTGCACAAAGTGATTTTTGTATTAGGTCCCTACCAATGATATAAAACATTAAAATTAGTTTGCAAATGTTTGCTCTGCTTCATTTAGATGCTCTTTGACTTGTTAACACATTGAAAATCATACACAGCTAAATGGTGAAGTAATAAATAAGCTCAATTATGGCAAGCCCAATTTTTACTCTTTAAGTGTGCGTGTGTGTGTGTGTGTGGGGGGGGGGAATATGTGTGTATTCACATCATTTATGTTAATGAGAGTCTGGGGAGTGAGTTGGAGGGTGGGGTGGGCTGCTTTTAACTATGTAAAGCACTTTGTGCTACATTTTTTGTATGAAAAGTGCTTTATAGATAAAGATTGATTGATTGATTGAATCCACACCCCACTCCTAGCTAAAGTGTTTTTTCTGCAAAAAACTGGAATTGCAACTCCTCGTCTTCCAAAGTGAAATGGAGAGTTGCTTTTGCTTGCCCGCTGCCCACCCTGAGCAATGCACCCCACAGTGTTTCCACTTGATCACAGTAAAGGGAACAATTACATTCTCCAGCAAACATTGCAGTCAGCTGCAATACCTGCCTCCTCGAAAATCTAAGAAAATGTCGGCATATTTTAAACATTTAACATGAAGACTTCTACAATCCACTAGTTTATGGCTGTTCATATGATTAAGACTTTTTTTTTAAGTAATTGAGAATATAGGCGGCTCACTGTGCAAACCCAAAGAACCTTTTTTTTCTGGCACACCTTTACTCTACCACCTGCTCCCCCTCTCCATGTTATTCTAAATGAGTGCACACTGACACTACTGAAACACTTATGATGATGGATTATGCACCATGTCATTACCATAGGCCAATTTTTACTTCTGACCTATCTTCAACTCCAAAATGGCTTAGCTTTAAAATGAAATTGAAAGAGAATAGCAGGGACTGCAACGAGGAAGGAAAGCATGAGGCGTGAGGGAAGCGACTGAGAGCGCTACAGTGCTACAAGAAGAAAACAAAGTAAAAGAAAAATATCTTCAGAGAGAAAACAAAAGCACATTCAGTGGTGGCACAAATGTGCACATACTTGCTCATTGGAAGGGGGGACACACACACGACTAATACTCGAGAAACAACAAAAGTATTGATCAAAGAATCACAAGGACATAACGTATCAACGTACTAGATTGCTGGTAATTACACATTACAGTTATGAAAAGCTGGTGGATGCAGTAGAGACAATGTCAAAACAGAAAATTGAAAATCAGAGAGAAGGAGGAAGTAAATCTCCCTGGGGCACAATTATGCCCAGGCAAGGATTTTTGTTTACCCATGCCTGGCAAAGACATCTGGTCGCACAGCACCCAGCTCTCCTGTGAGCCAGTGTCACCCAGCCAATAGTACAAAACGCCCCCGCTGAATTATTAAGCAACACTGAACTACTGCTGATGACTTTACGAGAATGAGTTGAGCTCTCCAAGAGAAAGGAAGCAAAAATCAATAATATATATATATATATATATATATATATACATATATATATATATATAATTTTGAAAGAGATTGTAATTAATATCGCAAGTTAAGTAACCTTTCACTTTACAGTTCTGATTCACATATTTATTTAAGAGTTTTACATATGTGGGGAAGATCTTAATGGACATGTCTGTGGTCTGGCATAACAGTTACAGGGTGTGATTCTAGACTCTATTGCAGATGAAGACTGTGCCTGGTTTACTTTATTCACTGTGTTGCTGCATTGAAGCCATGTAGATAACTGTACCTGCTTGAACTGAAACATTTTCTCATTGTGTCTCATAATTATTGGATTATTCTCTCAGATTTCCCAACCTGTGCATATTCTGGCCCCGGCCTCTGAAATGTGAAGATCTGATCTTTTTCTTTGAGATAAATTACATTTAACTAAATGTTTAAAAAAAAAGGCTTTTGTTTCATTGTGTTATTGTGATTTTAAAGATGTGATCAATTCAGAAAATAAATCTTCACATTAATAGATAATCATTAGTTCATTAGTTGTTACAGTCCTTTCTCTTTTGATATTAAATTGAATCAGCTGAGTTAAAAGAAACTGCATCTTTGTTGACCAATAATACCCAGACTTCCCTGCACAGTATTTTCTCTCTATCACTAAACTTTTCTCTTATATAGGTACTCCAAGTTGATTTTTCATTCCACTCTTTCAAAGTCTTTACCCTTAACTGATCCCCTCATCATTTCATTAAACCCCCTTCTTTCTTCTCTTTTGTCCTTCTCTCTCTCCCTGTTGGAGAATCTTTTTAGACCATTACTGTGATTACGTGGCTTAGAAGGTGGGCAAAGGAAGGTAGAGGGCAAGGATGACGTGAAAAAAAGGAATAAAGGCACGCTCTCTCATGTGCTACCTGAAGGTGACTCCTATTCTGCTGAAAAGTGTTTACACAGCTCTTTCAGCACATGCCAGGAGAGTGCATTAGGAAAGGAGCATCTGATTGGGGAGATGGACTCCATCCCCAAACCTAAATAATCAGAACCATCGAGTCACCAGGAGCCAGCTGGCTGCCCTGGAGGATTGTGATTCCCCAGAGGTCGAACTAAACTCTGAACCAGTTTTTAAAAGGATCCTGTTATACATGCAGCTTGCATCAACATCAGATATTTAGCAGGTATTTTAAGCCTTGCGTGACAAAATGTGCAAAATTATTAGAACATTAATAACCAAAGAAACCAAAGAAAAAAGGAAAGTGTGGCTTTGTACCAAGTTTGGTAAACTAAACTAATATCTTGATGCATGCTCAGTCATCTAGGCAAGGAAATCCCAGAAAGTTTCTTATGTTCATCTAATTTTAAGGGGGGAAAAGTTTCGTCAAACATTCGTCAAACATTTCGTCACTCATCCAAGTGGATAATGTCTTCCTCAAATGACTCAATCATCCAAGTGGCGTTCCTCTCACTAAAACACTGTGTCCAGATGTACAGAATCAACTTTTCAACTTTGAGTGCAGAAAGTGTGAACTGAGAACTCCACTGACTGACATTGACCGAATAGGAGATATATGAGGGCTAGTTACACAGCTGTCAGCTGCAAAACAATGGAGGAAAGCACATCTGTTTATACAGATACAGCTTTATAAAGTGCATAATTTTTAAAAAAAGTATTTTTCAATTTAATTAGTTAAATAAAATATCAAAAAACTGCCTTTCAAAAAGATCTGGTAATGAACGTAACCTCCCTTTTTTCATTACCTTACATCAACTGAGTGTTTAAGTTTCTTGATTGGTTGATGACTGGTTGACAGCTAAAGCAGTAACTACAGTCTCCCAAATGCTATTCAAAGAGGTGCATCGCCCTCTCTCACTGTAAGTCAGGTGAGGAGGGACCAGGTCATTGCCTGGTCATCCAACCATGTAGTGAAGTACTTGGATGCATGTGGTGGAGCTCAAATGATCATTTCCTTTTTGAATGTTGGAGACTTCTTTATGACATTTCCCTCCTTCTTTTCCTTTCTCTTTCATTTAGTTATCTTGCACTTAGCACTATTTGGAAAGCTTTTATTGCACTTACAGTAACATAAGTTAATAAGAGCTGGACAAACTTTTTCTTTGCTACACCTGTCTTTTATCTGCTCCATGTCGGTAAAACAGAAACACAAGTGGTGAAAAAGAGAGTAGGTAATGGCTAAAATGGCTTTGACACTCCTGAAAGTCCAGTCTTGAATCAGAATCAGAAAGGGTTTTATTGCCAAATGTTGAGCAGGTTTACAACATTAGGAAATTGCTGCGGTGCTTCAGTGCAAACATACTGTCATAAATTACGCTTAAATAGACATGAAAAAATAAATAAATAAATAAATAAAAATAAGAATAAGAATTAAAAGTGCTAAGTAGATAGATATATACATGAGTGCAGGTGGTGATCAGTGCCAAACATGGAATGATGAACTGACAAGTTTGCCAAATTGCAAACCACACAGACCTTTGGCCCACCAGAGGATATAACTGTAAAAGAAGAAGATATTTTCAGTCTTTCACAAAGAGTAATGAAACATTAACTATCAAGGATGAAATCCCAAGTAGGTTGGGAGAATGTATAGAGTCTTCATGTCTACACATACTAGCTGTACACTGGGAGGCACGCTTGACTCTTTGCTGTAGGAAACTGTATCAAACAGTACAAGAACCTTTTCCTCTTGAGTTGAGGAGATGAGTTCAAATACAAGATATACGGTGGGAAAATTGACAATTTAAGATAACAGATGATCTTTCGATTTGATTTGATTTGTCAAAGGAAATAAAAAAAAAGATTACTACATTAAACAATTAAAATACAGTGATGTGCAATCCAAATTTCCTTCAAGGTGCAGCATGATAGGTGGTGACACAAAGATGAAAAGGCTCATGCATCATGATGTGTAAGTTCAGAATATAATCAGAGGGAAAATCCAGACAGCTATGTGCACAACCAGTCATGTAGGTCTCTGCACATTAATTGTGGGAAGACTCACATGGGGAGAGTTTACTTTAAATGACCGCTCTATGATCTTTGGCCATACCACCCACCATTATTCAAGAATAAAAATGAAAAAGGAAATATTACTATGAATGCTGAATCACAAAATACCTCCTCACAGGGTTAAAAACTAGAAAGGAAAATCCATCTATTATCTTAAGTTTCTTTCAGTGTCTCCTCTTGAATATATTATTCACTGTACCGTGTAGAGTGTATTGGCCGAAGATACTCATACAGTAATTCCCGCTTCATATTACTCAAAATACAGAAAGACATTTCCATGGCAACCATATGCAACGTGAGCATAAATTACTTCCACTGACGAAAATACGTCTGCTGTTACATTCTGTATACCACAATCCTCAGAAAAATATACATACGAGTCACAACAACCCATACCTGACACCTTAACTCTCCTTCAAATTCATCACATCCTTGTAGACAGACTAAAGACATTAAGTGAGCATTACATAAAACTCAATGGGAGATCCATCAAGGAGCTAGTTAAACCGTCATAAAACTTTCATTATATTTATGTCGGCTTTGAAGTGCTGATAGCACTTCATTACTGTACTTCCACCCTCAGATGACACAGCAGAAAACTATTACACCTGTACACTCATCTATAAATAGTATTTTAAATATGTCATAAAAATCAATCTTTTTATCTTTTCACGAAGTTCAGATGCTAATCAGTGTAAAACATCAGCATGAAAGACAGGAAGCAGAAGTTAGTTAAACTAAAGATGCTTTTTGGATGAAGATAACTTTTTTATAGTTATTTTAACTGCTGAAAGGATGAAAGAAGTATCACCCTTTTAATATATTTAAAGAGCAGCAAAAGATTTGAATTCTACCATTTAGAGCTCAGTTTTTAGGGTATCTTTTGGCTTCTTTTAGCATAAATATATAGTGTTTGGGCTAGACATTAATATGTTAATTGGACAAACATGAGTGCACTAACACTAGTAAAATTCTAGCCCCCTAAACAGCAGAAAAGGACACATCTTAAATGGATTTATGTGATGGAGTACCCATTGTCAGCTCTAATACCACTTCAGAAGACAAGCAATTTACAGGACAAAACCCAGAGAAGTAAAACATAGTTATTTAGGAAGGTAAGGATATAGTTAATCCTATAGTGATTTGTTCAAAGCATTCATATTCATATGGGGAAACTTTTTTTTGGTTGATCTCTGGTTGTGTGAGTATGGAGATTTGCTACTACCTCCTGTACCCTCCCATGCATTCTTGGATACTCCTCGGGTACTGCTGTGATCTCACTCGTCACAAAAAAGACATCTTAGGCTAGGAGTTTCCACTTCAATGAACAAGACCAAGGTGAACAAATCTGTGGTGCCTTCATCCCTGTGGCAGTTAACTACTATAATAAGAGCCTTAAGTTTGAGAAGAGAGCTCAAACACTTGGCAGTTTATTATAGGACTGTGACTCCAGCATCATTCACTGACATACCACACAATGCAAATGAAAATTATGACAGCAGGGCTGAAAAAATGACAGTATGGTAATGATAACAGAGTTTTAAAACCACCCTGTGTATCTCATGTGTGATGGTGAATTGGTTGTTGCTCTGTCCACAGCTGAATAATCACAGGAGAAAGGCATCAGTGCAAACTCTGCATAAAAGCCCCCAAGGACAATACTGAGAAGAGATTCAGCATGCCCACAACTCCCAGTTCCCTGAAACTGCATACAGCAAAAACCATCAGGACTTTTACATTCTCAGGCAGCGCCACAGTAATTCTTTTCACTCACAGCTCACTTAGACAGCAGGCTTTGATATATTACTTTAATCCAGCTTTTAAGAAAGTAATGATACAATTCTACTGTTGACATGAATCCAAATTTGAATTTAAGTCAGAACCACAAAAGACCATCTTGAGCTGGGCAAAAATCAGTGGTGATAGCAATGAGTCTACAGACCACATTTTGGGTACTTGTAAAGCTTCAAGCATGTTTTT
Source organism: Maylandia zebra (assembly GCF_041146795.1). NCBI lineage: Eukaryota > Metazoa > Chordata > Actinopteri > Cichliformes > Cichlidae > Maylandia > Maylandia zebra. The sequence continues at coordinate 13,496,008 of NC_135184.1, forward strand.
TGAAAAATTGTGATGCTGCTGTGTCGGTAAAATCATACAGAAAACAAAATATAGATGAGTCACAAATAAAAACAAAAACTAAAAACTAAACAAAAAGCAATGTGTTGGACCTTTTAACCCGCCTCTGAGCCATTGCTTTTAGTTAAAGGATGGCTTTGCCCATCTTTCAGCTTTCACGAGATACTGAGCAAAGTGTAACTATTCATAGGAACCACAGACAGTTTTTATTTCATGCTACACTATAGTGTGGGCTTACATTAAGAAGTAAGCTGTTGCTCCTATATGCAGCCACAAGAGCTTCAGTGCGATTTGGCATTGGCTCTTCAAGTCTCTGGAATTCTGCTGGAGGGAGAAACACAATTCTCCATCCATCCATTCACTTCCGCTTATCCTTTTCAGGGTCGTGGGGGGCGCTGGAGCCTATCCCAGCTGTCATAGGGCGAGAGGCGGGGTACACCCTGGACAGGTCGCCAGTCTGTCGCAAGGCTAACACACAGGGACAAACAACCATTCGCACTCACATTCATACCTAGTGACAATTTGGGTTATCCAATTAACCTATCCCCACAAGCTGCATGTCTTTGGACGGTGGGAGGAAGCCAGAGTACCCGGAGGGAACCCACGCAGACACGGGGAGAACATGCAAACTCCACACAGAAAGACCCCGGCCGGATGTTGGAATTGAACTCAGGACCTTCTTGCTGTGCGGCAACAGTGCTAACCACCGTGCCACCGTGCTGCCCGAAACACAATTCTTCCTAAAGCTATTTCCTTTTTAATGTTTGTGGTGCAGACATGTCAGTTCAAACTCTTGCACGGGTTTTTAACTAGGTTGAGATTTGATGACTGTGATGGCATTAATACAATTTATTGTATTCCTACTCAATAAACTGTTCCACAGCTCCGCAGTGCAGTGGCTTACACATTTTCACACGAGGGAAGATCCCCAGGAAGAGATTGAATCCCTTGCGAGTTGCTTTAGGAAAGTAAAAATCTGCCCAATCATAAATGGTGGACCCCTGCCTGGTGGCTTGGATCTCCGACTACCTCACCGACAGACCACAGTACGTCAGGCTGAAGGACATCACGTCTGACACAGTGGTCAGCAGCACAGGAGCACCACAGGGAACTGTGCTGTCCCCTCTTCTCTTCACCCTGTACACCTCTGACTTCTGCTACAACTCTGAATTATGCCACATTCAGAAGTTTGCAGATGACACGGCCATCATGGGGTGTATCTGGGATGATCAGGAAGAGGAGTACAGAAGTCTGGTGAGGAACTTTGTCGCATGGAGTCACACAAACCACCTGCAACTCAACACCTCAAAGACTAAGGAACTGGTTGTGGACTTCGGGAGGTCCAGAGAAGGTCCACTGCTAGTTCAGATAGAGGGGGAGGAGGTGGAGGTGGTCAACAAGTACAAGTACCTCGGGCTGTGGGTGGACAATAAACTGGACTGGTCATGCAACACAGAGCACCTGTATAAAAAAGCCCAAAGCCGACTGTACTTCCTCAGGAGGCTGAGGTCTTTTAACATCTGCAGGAAGCTCCTGAGGATGTTTTACCAGTCGGTGGTTGCTGGAGTACTTTTCTATGCTGTGGTGTGCTGGGGGAGCAGCACAGCAAAGAAGGACTCATCCAGGCTGGAGAAACTGATCAGGAGGGCTAGCTCTGTGGTCGGCATGAAGCTGGACACTCTGGTGACAGTGGCAGAGAAAAGGACACTAAAGAAACTGCTGGACATTATGAACAATGCTGGGCATCCTCTGCACACGGCCATAAACAATCAGAAGAGTCTGTTCAGTGACAGGTTGCTTCTCCCCAAGACAAGAACTAACAGACTTAAAAACTCCTTTGTCCCACACGCCATCAGACTGTTTAACTCCTCTCTGGAGGGGAGAGGGAGGGGAAACAGGAGGACAAAGGAGGGGGGAACAACTAAGCTGTAGTGCCTCTTCACCTCACTGTACAATACCTTGTGCAATACTTTTTGTAAATAGTCAACAGTGCAATAGACTCAATACTTGAAATGTGCAATTCACTTGTATTTTTATTTTTTATTCCTATTTATTCTATTTATCCCCTTTGTATATTTTATTTATATTTGTCTCTGTATTTATATATGTGCGTGTGTGTGTGTGTGTGTGTGTGTGTGTATATATATATATAACAATTCTGTAACTGTAACTTCGGTCGTTGCTGTGCTTTTTTTGGAAATCGAATTTCCCAGAGGAACCCACCCGAGGGATTAATAAAGTTCTATCTTATCTTATCTTATCTTATCTTAAATGTGGGAGCTTCCTGCTATAGGTGACGCCTTGTAAATAAGAGAGAGGCTTAAAGTCACTTTATACAAACCACTCAGTGTGCTATGGATGACATCATCCAGGAAGAGACTATTCGACGTTCCAAATTATTATGCAAATTGTGTTTAAGTGTCATAAAGATTAAATAAGTTGTTTTTCAATTAAACTCATGGATGGAATTGTGTCTCAGGACTCTTTTTATCACTGATATCAATCTCGGACACCTATGATCATTTGTTTGCCAGGTGAGCCCAATTAAAGGAAAAACTACTAAAGAAGGATGTTCCACATTGTTAAGCAGACCACCATTTTCAAGCAAAATAGGAAGGAAAAATGATCTTTCTGCTGCTGAAAAGCGTGAAATAGTTGAATACCTTGGACACCTAATGAAAACCTTAGATATTTCACCAAAATTTAGGCGTGATCACCATAATGTAAGAGATTTGTGGCCCATAAAGGCACAATGAGGAAGGTTTCTGCCAGACAAATACATCAGATTAAGCAGCAAACACATATTTGAAGCTGCTGGTGCCTCTGGAGACCTGCGAACATCAAAGTGTAGGATCCTCCAGAGACTTGCAGTTGTGCATAAACCTTCTATTCGGCCACCCCTAACCAATGCTCACAAGCAGAAATGGCTGCAGTGGGCCCAGAACTACATGAAGACTAAGTTCCAAACAGTCTTGGTCACTGATGAGTGCAGTGCAACCCTGGATGGTCCAGATGGATGCAGTGGTGGATGGTTGGTGGACGGCCACCATGTTACAACAAGGCTGCGTCGTCAGCAAGGAGGTGGTGGAGTCATGTTTTGGGTTGGAATCAGAGGGAGAGAGCTGGTCGGCCCCTTTAGGGTCCCTGAAGGTGTGAAAATGACCTCTGCAAAGTATGTGGAGTTTCTGACTGATCACTTTCTTCAATCCTGTTGAGAACCTTTGGAGCATCCTCAAGCAAAAAAATTTGAGGATGGGAGGCAGTTCACATCCAAACAGCAGCTCTGGGAGGCTATTCTGACATCCTGCAAGACATTCAAGTAGAAACTTTCCAAAAACTTACAAGTTCCATGGATGCAAGAATTGTAAAACTGCTATCAAATAAGGGGTCCTATGTTAATATGTAACTTGACCTGTTAAGATGTTTTTGATTGAAATAGCTTTTGGTGTCAGTGAAATTGATCTACTAATGCTGCAAATTCAACAAAGGATCATTTTCAATTCTCTACAGCCTATAAAATCTTTTGAAACTCTGTGTGCGTAACAATTTGGAACAGTGCATTTTAAGTTTTTTATTTTTGAAAAACATACTGTTTTCATTGGGAGTTTTGTTTAGTAACATTTGAATTATACCCTATTGGTCGATGACTCGAAAATTATGCCGACTGTCATTTGAATCGACTATTTAGGAAAAACAGAGAAAAATATCATTTGCATAATAATTTGGAACGCCGTGTATTGCAGATCAGACAGGATGAGGCTGATCTTACTTCAGTTCAGGATTTCAGGATTTATATAGTACGAATTCACAATAACAGTCATCTCAAGGTATTTGCAGCAATCCTTACATCTACAGAGACAAATGGATTAGAAGAAGGTATTGCTTCTACAGACAGCACCATCAGATACCCCAAAGAGGTCAATGGTTCTGTTTTTGATTTTGATTTGTCACCTGCCTAAAGCACCTGCCAAAATACATTAAAACATAGCGAAAGTAGAGTGAAAGTTGCCACCACAAACGATGTTGCACACACCCAACTGCTGACACACACAGATAAACATATTGCCATCCCACTTCTAGTACCCTTTACTCATTACTCAATGGAGGGACCTGCACTCATCTTCACATTTGGCCTTCATTTTGGCCTCAGCTATAAAAGTGCCATGGCTCTACGGGTGCAGTGTGGTTAGTTTGACAAAATCTGTCAGAGAGGCATATAAATACCTGACTGACATGCTCTAAACTGCCTATGTAGACACTGTTGCTGCAGAAGGTATCTCAAGGACCATATTTTTCCATGACAATAGCGGCCTTACTGTTGCAGCACTTGGAAATATCTTTCTACTGCAGCTGTTTAAAGTAGATGTGCTGGTTTTGGCTCAGAAAGCATGAGTGTAGAGTCTGTTGGTGAGTTTGACGTTTTTATCTTGTATGAGTCAATGATTTTTTTTTTCATGAACAAGATCAAAGATGTAATATCTTTACTCATATCACACTTTTGATCTGTGCATACATGCTGGGATGGTTATTAAAAGCTTGCTGCTGAATAGAGAGCCATGCATCAAAAAGGACCCAAACATAGGCCTCTTCCCCTTCATTACAGTTTATTGTTATCTGCAGAGCAGGTCAGTGATCTAATTGTGACTAATTTCCTGTCGGACCACCAATGAGGCGCTGGCAACAAGCCCAGGTGTGGTGAAACATTTGTCAATTTTTGCCAATAAATATTTCCTCATATTTTTTTCTGTAGGTGAGGAATAATGGAACTCAGCTCTCTTACACCCATCTTCTTCTGCTGTTCATTTTTTACTTTGACATCCTATTCTGTATATTGTGATGATTTCTTTGCTACTGTATCTCTTGGTCATTAACAGCCAGTTCATTTGCATGCAGTGAGTGTTCTGATCCTGTTTTCTCCAAGCCCTGTCTAATCAGCTGCTTTGCATCATCTGTCTGAAGGAGACTGGCTCCATGCCCTCTCCCTGATGCTACCATAGAGCAGATACGGCCGGGCTGGCACAGCTATCTTTACTTTGGCACGGATCTCCGTCTGTGGAGTTTAAGGCTGCATCACATCTCTTTAGATCTCAAATTATAGATCAAAAGAGGCAGTAAATCAGTACCACGGTAAATGTATTTTAATTCATATATAGTTTGTTAATGTGGGCTTTATCATTATTATGGCTGCTGATATTGCCAGTAAAAATAAAGGGTAAAAAAAGGTTGCTGTTGCTGCAGTGAAAAATGTAGAAACTGTAGAAATTAGATTATTAGTAACTTAATGGCTCCTCCAATTCAGACAGATGTAGACAAAATCTGATGGCTGATACATGATCACATATTTAAGGGCCCATACTGAGCAAAGAGGAATAACAACCAGCAACATTCCAGCTTGTCAGGAGCTGAAATGTCCTAACCACGTGGCCAATGGATCATCCATAGTTTGAATACTAATGCTATATTAGTTGTAAGTGGGTTTTGAGAGAGTAGGCTTAATTTTCATGTTACAAGAGAAATGAGTTTTACATACTGTAGCAGACCAGTCCCCATCCTTAGCACACAAGAGGATACAGCATATTTGTTAGAATGAGAGGGTGGTGCAGTGGTGGGGTGGGCATCCTCTGCCTGTCTCCCACTGTTCAAATGAAATTTTAAACTGGCTGCAGAAGTGGATGTGAGAGTGAATTGTTGTTTGTCTCTTTATTTGAGCCCTCTGACGGACTGGCGACCTGCGCCCCGCCTGTTGCCTATGAGAGCTGGGATAGCCTCCAGCCCCTGTGACTCTGAATTGGATAAATGGAGGGAAATGGATGGACATCTGTTAGATAAAGCTCTTCACCACCGTCATCTAAATTTCTGAAACTTTTAAAGGCACACTCAAGTTTCTGGCAACACGTGGTGGCAACAGCTTTTTTAATGCAAGCCCACAACTTAACCATACTTCTAGAAATTCTGTTAGGACATAATTTCTAGAAACCAGAAGAATAGGAGCATGATTTTTTAATTTCCTGGAGAATCTGTTAAAAGAGGGTAAAAAAAAAAAAGGATTCACACGCAAAAAATTTATAAATTAGATTCCAACTGACATTGGATTTTTTAAGATATCTGATGTGTGGAGAAAACCCAATATAGAATAGAATAGACATATTCTTTATTTTCCCTCACTGAAGGAAATTCAAGTGTTGCAGCAGCAAAGTGACAGGCAGATTGAGCGGGCGGATTCACACAAAAGTAAAGAATATAATAATAAAAAAATCTGAAATAACAAACAGTACAGTAAGTATGGGATATGTCATGCTTCTAATTTTTTGCGTAGTTATTCTTTGGTTCTGCTAAGATCAGCTGGTAGCTGTGAAGAGTCAAACACATTTCATGAACAACAAAGTTGCAGAGCGCCCTCTGGTGGACAATCTATGTAATGCCAACACTCACTGTTGAAGGGTGTTTCAAGATCATTTATCAGTCATTACTAATGATGACACAAATAGATCGATATGACCAATAGTATGAGCCCACTAACAAATTGTTCAGGCTCTAGTATAAAGTGCTGAAAGAGTCTTGAATCACTGGACAACAAATAAACATAGGGAACTTATAGTAGTAGTCAGTGCCATCAACATGTCATGCTGAGAGAAAGAAAAAGGCCAACAAAGAAGAAATATCACTGAACAGTTTAAGATGGGCTTGCAGTTTCGTATGGAAGATTTTGGGATTACCCCTAAACTCCCTGCTTTATTAGCAATGTTCCAAACTACATTTAATGGCAGGATTTCATTTCATTCATGTATTCTTTTTTTTCTGATTTCATCACCGTGCAGTGTCTAATTACAGTTTGTAATTGCAACTAAAGAAATTAACAAACATTATTTGATTAATTTTTTTTTTAAACGTATGAAGAAGAACAGGTCGCTGCTCTGCTATGCCTGGGCATGAAATTAGAAGTCATCCTGCAAGAAACACATTGTAGCTGCTTAAATCTGTGGGAAACATTAAAACATACTGCAGAAAAAATACTCTTGGAGTGATTTAGAAAAGGTGGCATTACAACAGTTCTGATTCCACTGCTTGCAATACTCTTAACTCTATCAGCACTGTGTGCAGCACATGTAGCAGAGCATGCATCACAGCTGGACCACAGTTGTGTCCTAATATTAAGCTGCTAACCGGTTTGTGAAGCTCCTCTACCACCAACACATCAATATCAAATTTCTTTTCCTCAAAAATCTGTGTCTGTATCATCCTCATAAATCCAATATTGGTTAGTCTTTAAAGAGTAACATCTCATCACTCCGTCTCATCACTTTGCAGTTAATGATTACTCATTCATCAAGAAGTACAAAAAGACAAAAAAGATATTTGCTCATATTGAGTGTGTGTGTGTGTGTGTGTGTGTGTGTGGGGGGGGGGGGGGGGGGGGGGGTTATAAGCATAAGACGCAATGTGTATTTGGATCCTTTTCTATCTCTGTCTCTCTCTCTCTTTGGGTCATGATTGTCTTTGAGTAAGGAGATTAAGATAGCATGCGTCAATCCAGGATTTAGAGGCAGAGAGACAAATGCAAACTCCTCACAGACAGCCAACACTGCAGCTTCGACTGGATGTGCTCAAGTGCTCCCTGACAGTCATCAGATATACATAAAATAGAAGCATTTGTCGTATCTATATCACTTAAATCCTGGCTTGCCGGGCCCCTGTAATAGATACATTTCATCTATAGTTCACAGAAATCTCTCTGCTCTTCTGCTCTGCACAACGCTGTGATGCAACGTGATTAGAACTGGCGTGCCGAGAGGTGTGCGCATGTGTGGGGATTATAAAATATCATTTTGCCAGCCACTGGTGTTCTGATCATTTCTCACTTAGTTATTGCACAAGTACTGAGCAACCACTATCACTGGAACGTCACTCTATGAGCACAAAAACCTGACATCAAGCTAAACACAAAATAAAATAAATAGAGTCGTTTTTGTTTTATTTTTAAACTGCAAAAAGTTTGATGCAAACAATAACATTTTAAATTTGGAAACAGCCCCAATTTCACAGGAAACAGGTTTACTGATACTTCTGGAACTTTCCACACAGCTCCACATCTTATTACTCCCCTTCCTGCCTGGAAGGAGAGCAGGTATCAGCATGTAATACCCCAGTAACAACTACTAAGAGGCTTTTCCTATTCTAAGTAACAAGCAGTGGGCCAGCACTAACTAGCACTGCAATCCAAGAGAGTAGGCCAGCCAAAGTCTTCCTGCGATGTGTTAGTATTACATCTCCAAAAAAGGAGAAAAATATCAGCTTTGTTAAACCAAGAAGCGTATGTCCAAACACTTCCTCCTGTTCTAAAGGTATCCATGAACCTTTGAAGGTATATTTCCAATTATTTTGGCCACTACAGCTAGCGTGTTAAACTATACTTCATTTTACATATTCTGCAGCTACAGAGGAACATTAGTATTTGAAGTAATGTTTCTAGCCAACATGCAAATGGTATTCACTTTCCTATAGCCATTTTTGTTTTCCGGCAACTACTGTCTCTCACACTCCCTTCCCACTCTGTTTCTCTAACTTTGTGTTTTGTTAGGTAGTAGCACAGTTTAAAACAAAAAGGAAAAGCTGTATGTCACAAAAACAATGAACCTAAAGACCAAAATATAGAAGAAATTCTTATAGTTGCTTCTGGAAATGTGACAGACAATACTGGCACTGTATTTTGTAATATGAGATATTAGAAAATAAATAAACAGAGACCAATATGACTAATGATTAAACGTATATTAAACGAATACCCCCTAACATCGTTAATTAATGTTACATCACCCTCAAGCTGTTTAAAAGACTGAGAAGTGGGTGCCTCACTCTGTGAAGTTTACCTGAATACTGCAAACTGGAGCTTGGTTTCATAACTAAAACAAAACAATGCATGGACTGCACAGCATGTGCAAGAAACACAAAACCATGCTGCTGATGGCGTGCTCTACAGCTACAACACGTGAAGTGAAAAGAAAGCCAAACAGGTGCAGCACATAGTTTGGGGTTTAATACCACATGCCACAAAGTTCACCGCGAGTACAAGAGTCATAAATGAGAGGAAAAAGCTCGAGAAGAGATTTAATCCATTCGATTTTCACAGACTATTGGTTATGCAACCCTATCTGAAGTCTGTTTTTCAGCTGGACATATGACATGATACAAGCATGCGGATATGCATCTCTATCTGCCCTGCGCGCTGTTACATAGCGAGTGCAACGATGTGGAAAGGCCTCACACAAGGATTAACGCCCAGTGCAACAGATGGCGTATTCTCCAACCCTTCCTGTTCAGCACACGCGCACGCGCACAGATATGCACGAAAAAGAAATATCTGAAATGTTACCTTCTTTTTGGGCGGCATGGCAGTTAAAGGTGTCCTGTAGCGCTATTCCAAAGCTGTAACGACCACTTCAAATCACCATTCACCTGGCTCCAGTAAACAAATGGGCAAGGATGCCATGAGAGTGGTTCTCCCTCCACTCAGGTGGATAACTCCAAAGATGCTCTTCAGTGCAACAGATACGCGTGTTCCCTGCGCGCCAGTTTGAGCATGAGGATGCAATTTCTTCTCAGAACCGCGACGCCGAGGACACCACCGGAGACTGCGAGAGTTGCGTGAAGGGTTTCACTTAAGTCGCTGATGTGAGTTGAGTGTAGTTGCCCCTTCCCGAGTCCTGTGGGTATTAAAGGCTTATTTCTCCGTGCGGCATCTGTTACGCGGCACACCGCTCACTCTGACCTCGGGCACCAAACACACCAGGAAAGTCTCCAACCCACCCGAGCTTTCTATGAGTTCTAAATAACGGAAAGTGAGGAAAGTCTTACTTTCTTTTCCCCCCTTTTATTAAAGAACAGGATCCATCCTGTGTGCGTGTGTTCCTAGGGTTTGTGTGCAAAAAAGAAAAAAAAGAAAAAAAAAAAACAAGAATTGGAGTGTTATAATGGCATGGCTCCAAAATAGAAAGATGGAAATTTAAAAAAAACACGCAGACCATAATTCCATTGTGCGCCCGATTTACAGCACGGAATTACAGACAAACAGAATTCATCATCCAGAGAGCGCAGAGAGACTCTTTCTTCACATTGGTTCGGTGTCATTATGTCACCACTAAAACTCGATGCCAAGTATCAGCCACACACAGACGCTGCTTCTTTTGAAGCTAAATCGACAGAAGGTTTGCAAACCAGTTATTAACTATCTTGTATATTATCCATATTATTTCGTCATTTTAAATAGTGTAATAGCTGTTTATTAAAGATCATTGAACACAATGCCAATTTACTTTTATTGCTTAACTATTTTGCTGATAATACCTCTGATTTGAAAAGGTTTATAATTTAATTTTATCATTCTGTCTTTACGCATTGCATAGGACCTAAAAACAAACAAAAAAAATGTATACTTCCTCTTCCACTGTTTAAAGGTAAGTAACAGTGTTTGGCCCATTTGTCACCATGGCTTGCGACCTGGACAGCTGGACAGGGGACATGAGCAGATGGGCGTGTGGTACCAAAATCTCCAGGGAGAGCTTATAAGGAGAAGAGGGACAAAGATGGGAGTGTTACATAAAACTGAGAATAGAAAAGAAAATGCAGACCTGTAGTCAGCTGATCCAGGTTGTGACTCTATGGAGAGATGATAATAAATCCTGGGTCAGATGTACATCTGGGCTCTATACACACATAAACACACACAGCTCTTGTCCTTGTCAATATCTATGCTGCTGATCAGAGGTCAGACAGCTGCAGTCACCTGAGGTCTAACAGACTTTGGCCTTTACTAAACTCTGATCTGTGACACCTTAAATCTCCTCAAGCAAGAGGAGGTTACCCTGCAGAGCCAATGAAACACTCCAACAAAGTGAAAATTTTGGCTGAAATCATCATCAGTACAGAGGGGGTCAGGAAAGCGATATGACAGTGAGTGTTGACAGACATCTGCAAAACACTTTGGAGGCTCCATCCTGGTTTGGTGCTGCATTTAAGCCAGTAGTTTGGGGGATCTTGCCAAAATAGATGGAATTTTAAATTCAGAAAACAACAGATGGATTTTGAGCCACCATGCAATAACATCTCGAAAGCGTCCGAATGGCAACAGTTTCAATTTTCAGCATCACAATGATTCAAATGCGCTGTTAATGCAATAAATTAGATAGAAAAAGACAATGTGCAGCACTTTTAGACATGGATTTGCCTCCCCAAAGTCCAGACTGTACACTAGTAAAGCAGAGTGGGAACAAAAGGCAGCCAACATCCCCAAAAAAGTTTTGAATGTCCTTCAAGAAGCATGGAGAACGATTCCTGCAGACTACTTCAAGAAATGACAAGAAAGTTGCCTAAGAGACTTCAAGCTGTGATGAAGAATAAAGCTAGTCACACCAAACATTGCCGTTCAATCTGCACCGATTTCCCATTTTCCTAGTAAAATATAAAGAAATGAGCTCAAGACTTGTGTACCATACTGTAGCTCTATATAAACACTACTTTCTGTCTGCACATTAATCGGGACCATAATTTACAAAATGAAAATCATGTTGTATTAAGTAAGAACTGAAAATAGAAACTGAACCCACAGCGGTCAAAGATCAAGTGACACGAGCTATTTTTCCCAGAACTTTTTATACAACCAGATTTCTTCAAAAGAATTGGCCAGAATTTTGGCCATTAGACAGATAACAGTCTCTACAGCATACACTGGTTTCACTTATCAGACACAAAAGCTACGTGCAACATGTCTATACTCTCTATAATACCGCAATATTTTTTGGACTTACAGACAAGGATAACGTTAACCTTTTCTTGTTTTTTCCCTGAACTATCAAAGCCTTTAGAATAATGTTTGGCAGATTAAAAGAGATAAAAACTAGTTTATTCTGCTGCTGCCATATACCCAGTAAAAACATATGTAAAAACATATATTCAAACAAATGTACTTATCAAAATATTCACTATAGAAAAAGTAGTTGACAGAACTCACTACTCTAACTTAATCTGAGACATTGGACAGAAACAATTTTGTAGACTTCTTCACTCAGTTATCTCTCTCTCTCTCTCTCTCTCTCTCTCTCTCTCTCTCTCTCTCTCTCTCTCCATATATATATATATATATATATATATATATAGTCACAGATTTTTTTTTTTTAGTGTTAAAATGCAGAAATATAAAGCACACATCTTTCATCTCACTTGTCATCCACTCCTCCACACATAAGTTCATGTGCACATGTGCTTTTACACATACATAAACAGAGACCTGTCCATAAGCTTCTTTTAACCTTTGTGTGTGTGTGTTCTGTCAATCTGGGGCCGGTACTGTGGGACTGCTGAGCCAGAGATGGACAGCATGCATAATTTTCAGGCAAGACTAGACACTCCACCCTCCCCAATGTCCACAAACCCACACACCTCCCCTGAACTAAAATAATAAATAAATAGATAAGAAAAGACTGAAAATTTTATTTTTGGTAACAAGTGAACACAACCAAAATTTTTAATCATCAATACTGGAAGCCTGGTGAACACAAGTTAGCCCAGAGTGAACTTTACAGTTATTTCCATTCATCGATTTCAGCCCAGTCAGTGTCTTTTCATACGTTTTTGTCAGTTGATGCTCTGACGGTGTACGACTGACACGGCAGGATGGTGCAAAGCAAGCTGAAGAAGAGCTGAGCCTTTTATCACCACACAGCTGTTGGACAAACCAAAGCAGATGTGCAGAAGAAGCATCACCGACAGTGAGTTTGTCTTTTGAATATACAAACCAAACTCTGATATACTGAAACTTCTACACGCATCATTCCTTAGAAAATGCAACCGTAGACGACAAATTTCAAAGCAGATAAGCCTGACAGAATTGAGAAGCATTAAACATTGAGCTGAAATAATCTGCCTCCCCCCATCAGCCTACCAGACAGGCAGTACTCACCCAGGACACATTTTTGTTCTTGAGCAATTTTGACATGACTTGCAGGTGAAAAGGTCAAGAACCCGGCTCGTGATAAGCTTAGCATCCACAAAGACCCAGATCTCAGTCCACCTTCAAGCGCGATAGCCCGTTTGGAGATGGAGACAGGATTTTCATTTGACATCCTCTGTTTCCCCCTGCGCCAACAACCCTCACCAGATTTACATCTGCCTGGAGCGTTGCCCTCCAATCACACCCGGCAGAACATGCTCCAAAACTCAGTCAAGAAGGAGGAGGAGGCGTGGGAGTGAGACAGAAACAAAGATAGGATGACTCCAAAAGTGCCCTTCAGAGGCAGAAATAGCACATGGAGAACGTTCTTTCATTCGTCCACCTGAGTCTCACTGCTCCTTCTCTTTATCAGTGGCTTCATCTTCATGAAACCTGTATGAATAACTTAGGAGGGACTGATGCCCCCATCCTTGCGATGCTGGTGGTTGGATGCTGATGCCAATCCCACCCTTCTTACAACTGGGAAAGAAGAGACTGACAATGGAATACGAGGGATAGGGCAGTGAGTGTTTTAAGATGGAGGGAGAGTGAGTTAGGAAGGAGAAGGTTATGAAGTGGAGGAAGTAGTACAAAGAACTGCAAAGACACAGATGTGAGAGTCAGTTACTGATCCCTCGTGTGAGATTAAAGAGGAAACATTAAATTGGCTGCTGTGAAATATCTCATTTTTCTTCATAACCTGCTAAAGCAGGCAGCAGTGAGAGTACTATAAGAAAGTAAAGTTCATCGGGAGTCTTGAAATCTTGAGATGAAAATTCCACTGCTCACACTGCACTGAACACCTAACGCAGAGAGAGGACTACAGGCAGCGCGCACCGATGCTCACTGTCAGACCATTAACCTGCTGACTGCTGCTTATTTTGAGACTCTGCAGTTCATTCACACTGCTGTATTGAATCATGCATTGTGTGAATAATCTGGCTACATTTACTGGATACACACAGCACAATATGATCCACAGCACATGCTGAACTCAGTCAAGTGCATTAAAAATACATGTAATACATGTGCAGGTAAGCACTCAACTGTAGTCTAAGTAAAAGTCAGCAAACCTATTTGTTTAAGGCGAGCAGTTTGGATTTTAAACATTTGTTTTTCTGCTCCCTGGAATTACAACAACTTAAGAATGTTGAAAACATTCGTAATTCCGGGATACTATGGGGATAGTAGTGGATACTACTAAACATTCACAGGATTTTTAGTAGTATCCACAATTATTAGTGATAACAGTGATATGCAGCCTCCCCTTGTGTTTGCTTCTTCTGTCCTTCTTTCTTCTCTTCTGTTTCCCTCGCTCCTCCCTCGCTCATCTCCTCTGTCTTTCTTAGGGTGGTGGTGTAACCCCACATTTAAAGGAGGCTATCTCCAGCAACCTCAGATCCCTGCTCTTTCCCTTTTGGAATGCTGATCCTGGTGTTTTTGTTGCTTTATTTGTTAGTTCATCTTTGCCAGACCTCCAGACCTTTCATTTATTTTACTTTATATTTTAAAAAGAACTCTTTCTGGTAAACTGAAACTCAGTTTAAACTCTCTTTGTATGCTGGGGAATCTGTGATAAGTAGAAAACATCGTTTTTTTCTGACTGTGGCTGAAAAGATCATTTAAAAATCCCGCATACAAGGATACCGCGACCCAGTGACCCTCAGAGTACAGCTCAGATAATAGGCATGAAGAGGTTTAACAGGTAGTATCACTGAAAGCAATACAGCTGCTGCAGACAAAGCAGCAGTGTGAGTATGCATGTGAAAGGAAAAGCACTACACAGTAGTTTAATATTAAAAGTGGGCCCTTTAAGTGCTTCAGTCAGTAGAGCTGGAAAAGAGTTACTATATTAGTAAAGTTTATCCTATTTGAAGCCAGGGAAGAAAGAGGACAAATATGCTGACAGTGTAAGTTAATAGATTTATCAATATCACAGCTCTGTCAATTAAGACACAGGAGAACCTGATGGATAATATTTGAGTATTTCATTAAGTTAATGTGTAAAAAACAGTTGTAGTTTTTATGCTTTCAGCTGCAGACTTGTTTGAGAGAAAAGAAAGAAAGAATATAAAAGCTGAGGTCAAACTTCGGCCACTATGTGCAAATCTGAAACGAGATCAGCAAGTACAAATAGATGCCCAGAATTTGGGTCATATATTAATAGCTGAAAATACAACTGTGGTCAAATTTTAAAAAGAATTATATTTCTCATTGATAGTCCAACAATTGATGGTATTAAAAAGCTTAAGAACCTCCTACTCTAACCTGCTCTGGAGCAGGTCATGTTCACAGTATGGGTCCGTGTGTGACGCACCATCATGCTTGGCCACATTATGTGATTTAATTTTGTATATTGTGTAAGTTTTCATACGCAATTTTGTTAAAGAAAGGCTGTAATTTTATGATTTTTGTTGAAGAGCCAACATATAGCGCGATCCTACCACACTACCTGTCGTCACTATCATTTAACTGGTCTGTTCAGGACCAAATATAATCTGTCAGTCGACCTGCCACTAGGGGGCGTGTTACATAAATTACTGTGGTGATATTCCCTGTAACAACTGAACTAACTTCATGCTGCAGACAACTTCAGCGTTAAATCTGAAATTACCCAGGTAGCAGGAAGTCATAGTGGTATCCAAGGGCCTTTACTGAGGACACCACCTAACAACATCAAATAGCATTTTTTGCATTCTAGCCTGTGTACATCAGAGATGCATGTTTGGGAGAAAACTGCTTCCTTCTGTCTTTAGTAATTTATGGTCCACTAAGCTATTAGACTCTTGTGTAAGACTCTGTGTGTAACACCCATTCTTAAAAAAACAAACAATCGTCAAAAATAATTTCATATTTTTATTAAAAAAAATATTGTATTGATTTGACCAAATGACCTCGAATAATTTATTCATTATAACTCTCCTTCAGTGAACAGTGCATCTATGTTTATATACATAAAAAAAAGAACTATATTTGAGCTGAAGGGGTTTTTTGGCCTGAAGAGATACTCGAGTATGAATCACAATGCCATCGCCTCCAGTGAAGGAGGATATAGCAGCATGAGTGAAGAAACAAGTCAATACCAACCACGGCTTGCAGCGTGTTCACCAAATCCAAAAGGTTTTGATTGAACGTTATAATCAATGCCCACCCTAGCACAGTATAGATCTGTGGTCCTTATAGAGTCACTTCTGCAATATAAAAAAGAAGCCAAGAGTTCATGTTTAATGTTGGATTCTGTGCAGAAAATAAACCTAAAGGTAAAAATATAATTTGAAATGTTCAGAAATGCTGTTGGACTAAAAAAGGGGAAACATGCTGTAACAAAACCATATCTTGGCATGTGTGAGAGCCGGTAAATATGCACTGTTATTGTGATCTGTTTTGATTATATTAGCATGAGGAAGAGTCCCACTTAAGAAGAAATAAAAACAGAAACTTCTGTGTCACAGATAAAAAAGTGACTTTATCTGTTTGTTCAAACAGATCTCATAAAGTGAAAAAAGCGAGCCCCAAACATGTGAGTGTTCAAGTTTACAGCAGGAGTATCCAGGCAAAAAGCACGGCTGCTACATCTATCATTTAAAGCTTTGATTCTCTGCCAGAGCTGGTTTTAAATTCCCCTTGTTTTGAATATCAAAACCCACACGAGTCAGCTCAAATGTAAAAATGACTTTAACATGCATTCGTTTTGCCTGTTCCACAACCCTCAGTTTAAAATTTCACCAATGTGATAATGAATGAATGATGATGTGTCCTTGCATTAAACAAGCCCTAGTGGAATTATTATTTAAATGTGTTTTTATTTACATTTACTTTCAAGGTTTCATTTGTTAATGGGTTCCTTTTTTTGGTAAATGACATTTGGTTGGTTAAAGCAGCCAAACAACAAAATATTATGCTCATGTCGTGCTAACATTCAGATAATGTACAGTAATGAAAAAAGTAATGTCAATGTAAGTGAATGGGCACGATACTGGGCTGTGAGCACAGGTCTCATTAAAGGACATCGGGAGTTGGTTTCTAACAGTTTGGGCAGGAACATGCATGAGTACCCTCCTGCAAGTAATTCTCTAGGTCTAGCAGTGTGCCTCCTATGTAACAGCCAATTTCCTGGTATCTCCCCCACAGTTGCAGTGCTTTACTGATAGAAAGTGTGGTTGGTTTGTCTGAAAGAACTAACTGTGGAAACTGTTGTACCAAGTGTGAAATAAATAAATAAATGAAATGAAAGTTATAAGACTCTGCTGGGAGACACAGAAATCCTTGGAAATGGACGTGTGGTTCTGCCAACCTGGAGTAGCTACCATATCTGTGCAACCTGAATGGGATACAGCTACCGTCTCATGCTACCAGTGTTGACAAGAACCCGAGCAAAACACAAAACTAGAGAAAAATCAGTCAGGAGGGATGAGGAAATAAGGAAAAAAAACAGAAACCATTCCTTTGTGGGGGATTGTCTTTTTGTTGCCTCTGCTGTGCACCTGTTGTCACTTCCATTTGCACCAAAGCAGCTGTGGATTGAAGTGGTTCCTAGACAGAAATACCTGAAGTTTAACTGACGTTATGTTACACTGATGATCAAATGTTCCCTTCATTTCTTTGTATGTATCGTTGTTTTGATTATATATACTTTTAAATTAATGCTTTTATTTCTAAAAAAAACCAACTTTAAGTGGAGAGGGAAGAATAGGGAATTTTAGGTAACATACAAACCGATTCCTGAAATTTATTTTGTGTTTTTAAGGTTTTATCACATTTGCGTAATGGGGATAAGCATGCCTTGCCCTTCACCTATTGGCTAAGCTGTTGTGACTCTCAGTGTAAAAAATGGCAGCCACTACAGAGAGAATTGTTTGATATCTAAAGATGCCCATAACCTCCTTCTTAGAGCCAGATGAGCACTTAAAACAATCCAGCTTTATTCTACAACACAGTGAAAATAAGAATTTAAATTGACTAATGATTCAGTTTCTTTGCTATATATATTTATTTAAAACGGTGACTGCAAAGACAAAATATAAAAAATCGACCACTTAATATTTCCAAAGCCTTGTTAGTAGAATTTGGATGTTTCATCTTAACTGAGCTTTTAAAACAGTTTACAACAGTTCAAATTTCTTAAAAATAATGGAAGATATTGCATTATCTTGCTAAAATAAGTAAGGTCTTCCCTGAAACATGCATTTGGGGATAGCAACATATAACGCTCAGAATCCTTTGGGTCAGAATGTATATTCTGTATTAAATCAGAAATCTATGTTACTGTATGTATACTATGACAAATGTAATAACAAAGAACATACGATTATGGAAATTGTATATTAGAACATGTTTATTTGGTTATTTATCGATCTGATTATTGAGGTGGTGACTTCTGTGATTTATTCTCCAACCTTTATTGGCCCAGCAGCCTCCGGGCTGTTTATTTATTATAAAAGTATTTATATCTCACTCACTCAAGTGTAATTGGCACCCTGACACATAATGTATCATAGCAACATGAGTAAAGATAATGCATGAGTAATGTAGTTTCTGCACAGAAATTAGAAAGAGTGAGTGCATCTACAGAAGAGATTTTGTAGAATTGTGTCTTAGTTCATTATATTTGCACGCACTTATTTAACACTAGGTGCTAAACTAAGCCTGCAAACACACACACATGTCAATGAAACTACGCTGAATGTCGGGAGGATGTGTCACTGCTTTTACCGAGCCATGCCTTTCGAGTCTGTAAGCTCCTTTCCTGGCTCGTTGCTGAGGTGGGCACACATTACATGCAGCACTACAGTACGTGGTAATCTGCGCGGCTCTGCGCTGACAGCCTATTGAGTGCTGAGGGCTGACAGTAAGCCTGTTTCATGTAGGAATGTGGTTAGGGTGCTCTGCAGTCAGCGCCATCGCACAATGCACAACTCTCACTCCATCGACTACAACACAACTAAACAGAGGATACACAGAGACTGGATAGAAGGAGATAGGAGGGCAAGTGAAGAGAGAGTTAGATGACAGGCAAAAGCACGAGAAAGAAAAACAGGTGGATTAGAGCGCTGTAGAGGCTGGAAACTGTCCTCCCTTCTCATCTCTGTCATTGAGAGGACAGTAAAATTGACTTGCAATTAGATAACAGCACCTCTCTGTCCTCCTCCGCTTCTCAGCCAGGACATACGATGTGAGGAAGACGGGAACTGTCATGTTGTATCACTTAATCATCTTAATTTTGAAGACAATTTTCACACATTGTTTACTTTACTTGCTCAGTGACCAAACTGTTGCCTGGGTGGGAAAAAAAGGAAACTCTCCATTACCTGATATTCCATCTTTTGGTACGGTGCTATTAAGTCCTGTACTGGAGTCAATACGCTGAGCTGTTTGACATTTTCACCATCTGGTAAAATGCAGCCCAGGTGAAAACTTATTGTTACTGAGAAATGAACAGCTTAGCAAATAAAAGGTTGCAAGACTCATGCTCACAGCTGCTTGCAGGCAGTAATTCTGTCATGCTTATTCGTTGCATATGAATGACAACCCTGGATATAAATATGAATGCATCATCGGCATTTCTTTTTGCAAAAGTATACGATAAATCCACACACCACCAAACAACTCCAATGTTGCTATGAGATCAAAAAGATGGGATGGATGCTGTAATGGTCACTTACATAGGTGGACTGCACTCTCCGCCAGTGTCCCAGCCCACAGCAATACATCAAGACATCTAGTTGGGGGGAGAAAAGGGGACAGGCTGATGAAGCCTCCGGGATGGGTCGTTTCAGGACAGGATCTTCATGAGACAGGTGATCCACCTAATTGCAAGCTCATCAGGGAGTTTTTTTGTTTTGCTTCTTTTTTTTTTCTTAGGGGGAGGGATCCCACAAAAGAAAAAAAAAGCCGAGCTTCTGTGTCCACAGGTTGTCGCAGGAGAGAGTCACCTGGGAGTTTAGTGGCTGGTTCTATTCACAAGTTCAGTCCTCAGATGAATCCAGGGGATCCCGACGGCAGACGTCTTAAAGCATTTTCAAAGTCACGCACTTTGCGAGGAGCAAGGATCCAATCTATCGTGAATCCTGCGAAACTGTCCTGAAGACTCGGTGTGATGTGCAGAGTGTGTGCGAGGTTTCTGTGTGTGCTTCTGTTAATGTGCGCTCACCTCATCTTAAGAAGGACAGGTGGTTCTTTTCCCATCCTGTGTGTGTTTACCAAACCTGACCCATTTTTTTGTCTCAGCTCACCCTGTCCAAAAAAATTAAAAACCTCCCATTCAGCCTCCCCCCGGCTTAAGCCCTCCGAATGGTCTTGCTATAAAAACTAAATATCATTTTCTGCTGTGTCCCTTAGTGCTTTGCAGCCTCACAAAATTGTCCAATAAGAGCACTTGCATCGCTCCACATCCATCTTTCTTTTTTTTCCTGTCTATCCTTCAATGTAAGCCCACCCTGGGAGTGCAGATTCAGAGATTTTTAGCTTCAGCGTGATTCCTCTTTTCTCCCTCCTCAAAGAAATGCCAGCTCTATGGCTCCTCCTTCAGTATCTCTCCCTCTCACTGCACACGCTGCTTTGCTCTCTCGAGGGTCGTCTTCCATCAGGGGCGTTCCTGCTTACCTGAGTCACTCTTCGCACTCCTGTTGTTGCTGTGCATGCACGTGTGTGTGTGTGTGTGTGCGTGTGTTTGTGTGTGTGCGTGTGTGTGTGGAGGCTGCAGCTGAAGCTCACCACTCTCCCTCTCTCTGTTGCCATGCTAGAGCAGGTAACATTCGGCTAGCGCAGGAGACACACAGCCTGAATTCAAATGCGCTTCCAGCCTCTCCGATTTACAAAACCTCACCCCTCCCTAAACACCACCCCCCAACTTTCCTCCTCCCCGCCATCTCTCTCTGTTATCTGTTTTTTTCCTCTCACTCTATCGTATTATCCTCTTTTCTTTCCACAATATCCTCTCTCTGTCTCTCTTTCTTTGCCATTGCTTCCTTTTGTGTCATTTTCCCTCCGATGTCAGGGTTTTTCCATGTTATCTTGAGACTGGGCTTAGAAGGTACAGGAAATTACTCTGTTTCCATTTGTGACAAAATATGAAGACTTTACAATTAAGTTTAAAAAAAACTCACTGAAATCAAGAGAGGAAAATCTGTGTATTTATCCGTACTATTACCATCCATTTCCACTTTAGACAAGATTTTAGCAAGTGTCAAGTGCTCAAGTGACATCAGCATGCAAAAACAAGTGTGGAAGATCCTTGATGGGAACTGCAACATTTGCATAAACTCATAAATAAAACTTACTGCTGATGGTACAGTCCAAATATAGACAAAACCCCCCCAAACTTAAAAGATTTAAATCTTTTATGATTTACTAATGAATGTGAGTTAAGCCAGTAAAAATGCAAAACAGTGTACCATGCTAATATAAATACATCTTTATACAGGTATTTATCCATGTTTTCTAACAACCCATTGCATTGTGGGAGCAAAAAACCCAAAAGGCAGAAAAAACACTGCACACTGACATGTTTCATTTTGATCTTGGACTCTACCTGATGAAATATCAAGACTTATATTTTTAATTAAAATCACAACGACAAAAAACAAAAACAGAATAATCATATTTAGAACATTTTGTTTTGAAAGAGTCGGTTTAGTCAGAAGTATTTTTGAGTCTGAGCTTTATATTTAACATGTGAACAGTCAGGCACAGTTTGATCAGTTTGTTCCTGCCAGTTTTTAACCTCAGGCAGTCTAATAGTGGGTGATATGACTAAATACTAAGGTTAGCTGCTTGCGTCTCTCAAGACTGTTGGTTTGTTGGTTGGTTATATACTGCAAATAATTTTGACTGCTTACAGATATAAGCAGGAATAGTTTGGGGTACTATCACAAGTTTTGTAATGTGTTAATTAAACTACAGCTAAGAATCACAAGATAACCCAGCCCTCATGACTGGGAATTACTCCATATGAGTAAGCAAGTGCAATTTTATTTGTATAGTACCTTTCAAGAAAAAAATCACAAAGTGCTTCACAGAAGCTAAAACATTAAACAATAAAAACAAAAAAATAACCAAAAGCAAGTTTAAAAGGATGAGACCAGTCCAGAGATCTCAAACTCAAAGGGGAGTCTGGGGGCCTCTGTCACCTTTCGTTTTCAGCCTCATATGATGGACAGCCAGCAAGCCCTGATCACATGACCTCAGGGACCTGTTGGGGATTAACGGATGTAAAAGATCTCTGATGTATGGTGGTGCTTTACCATGCAGAGCACTGAATGTCAAAGTCATGATCTTAAAGTGGACTCTGAATTTAATAGGGAGCCAGTGCAGCTTGATCAGCAGAGGTGTGATATGCGAGTACTTGGAAGACTTGGTCAGAAGCCCAGCACCAGCATTCTGGACAACCTGCAGACATTCCAAGGAGGCCTTACATAAACAAGAAAACAAAGAATTACAATAGTCCAAATGAGATGAAACAAATGCATGTAACAATTTCCAGTTCAAAGCGTGACACAATGGGACTCAGCAATATTTCTCAATGAGCAAACCAGAGATTTAACGTGAGTGTCCAAAGTCAGAGCTTATTAGACATTTACCAGGCTTCACGCAAAAGCCAGGCTAAAGTCCAAAGTTTTCATTCATTCTTTGAGATTAAAATGCAAAGAGCAGATTCATCGCTCTTAGTTTACAGTCTTAATTGTTAACTTGAAAATGACAAACTGTGTTGATCCATTCTTTGAATTATTTTGGTTTAGCAGCAGTGGAAATTGATAAATAATCAACCTGACATTGTACGATACATGGGAGATACACCAAGATACACCAATTCAGGGCTGGTCTTACCTAAATTCAGGGCAGATGGGGGACACAAAACTAATCCATTTATTCCATATTTTGTAGAATTTGTCTTTCCGAATTTTTAAAAAGAATGTCAATTTTTCCATTTTAAATATTTCGAAAACCACATTAAACCAATCTTCAAGTGTTGGCGGAGTTGGATTTAACCACTTTATATGTACCTAATGTAGTTTTTGTAAATAAGTTAAACATGCTGCATTATGTAACACATTGTCAAGCCAATGAGTTAATTTTATTTTTTTGCTATCAGAATGTAAAACAAAAGGACTAAGAAAAAGGGTTTTGTTTTTTTTTTGGTTTTTTTTATTTTCCTTTTCTCTTTTTTTGACTAAATAATGTCAATGCACTCTATTGTAACAAGTCCCTTTTTTTTCTTCAATAAAAATATAATTTAAAAAAAAGGAAATTGATAAATACTCCCTCATAGCACATTTAACAATGGTAAAATTAATGCAGTTTAACACAATCCACACAGTGTAATCGCCACGGGCTAAAGATGGAAAAGTGGTCAGCATCAGAAAGGGAGGAAATATAACTGGCTATGCAGCTAGCTTACGCCCTTGTTGTGTAGCTGCGCTGAGCAGGATTTTTCTTTCCACAGCTTCAACAAAGATTTAGGGTAAAATAGGAACTTCTTTATTTGCAGTTTGTGCATCAGAAACTAGTCAATAAAGGAAAGTCTTTGGATATAGTTTTGAGAGACATTTGCAGATAGTAAAGTAAGATATGAATGGAACTATTTGAAATTCCAGTTTTTCTTGATTGCTTCATTGCTTGGCTGTTTTGGCACAGCGAGGATTCTCTGAATCTTTGTGTCCATTTTCTTAGCGACTTATTCAGTTCAGGGTTTCAGAGGGATGGCACCTATACTAGCTGGAGCCTATATTACTGGGTAAGAGGCAGGGTACAAACTGGACACGTCACCAGTCTATCACACCCTCACATTAACATCTTTTGATACTTTAGGCTCACCAGTTAACCTGATATGTATGTTTCTGGACACTGGATTAAGAACCCACAGGCACAGAGAAACTGTATAGACCTGTGGCGTCAAAGTAACTGTGATTCATCCTCTAAATGCATCTATAAAATTAAATTAAACATAATTAAAAATCATAAATGAATATGTCTTTACATTGTACAACCAAAAAAATCACCATTTTAGAGGCAGTATGAAAAAAAACTTTCCATGTATACTATCTGGACCACATATTTCTTCGAGCAGAAGATTATTTCCTCCTGTTATAAGGAAATTGGACTTTCAAGCCAGACAAAACTACTTAACAAAAACTATTTTCACTGTGCTGAATATGAATTTTAAAATGCCAGAATTATTGCAAAGCCTCTCTCTCAGCAGACTTGATGGGTTAATTTGATGGCAGATAAATAAATAAATAAATGAAAGCCTGCCTCAGAGAACTCTCCATCCATGAATGTGGATCTTAGTCTCTTATTGCAAGGCTGTTGTGTTTTTGCTTTGATCATTTCGAGCATTTAACCAATGTCACAAGGGAAAGAAAAAGTGCTCTCCATCCTGCCAACATGACGTATTGCAACATGGTCATAATCACTCGAGCTGCACTAATGCCTTCTTGCAGATTATAATATGAATCATTAAAGAGTAGGCTGATGGTGGCTATGGGGAAATTAAGGGAAGATAATTTTAGTTTCCATACCGGTAAATGAAAGCAGGCCAGCTATGGTCCCTCACTGTGAATCCAAGCTGCTTGTCTATTGCCCTGTCATTTGTACATCATTAATAACACCTTCAACAAATCTTCTCTCTTAGTGTGGCAACAGATTTACAGCTCAGATTTATCAGCAGCAATTCAGCTGAATCCATTCATTTCTTCCTTTCTTCACTCGAGAATAGTTGCTGGTTTGAAAATTCCCTTAAACAATTAGTCCTGCAGCCCCGGCTCATGCATCAGAGGAACAAAGACCAAATGCACCATGGGTATAATTCTGTCAGGTTTGTCCGGTTGGAGGACTGCCGATTACAGTAAACACCAACAACAGCTCTCTGTTGTGTCACAACAACAGATACACACAGAAACATGCACACATGCATATCAAGGTTCCAGTCCACTGAGTTATACAGCCATAGAACCATATAAACTACCGCTATGCCTTCATGCTATAAACAAAAGAAGAGGGGAAATGCTAATTTGTGACATCCAAGGACAGAAGAGGCAGCACATAAAATCCAAGACTTTTCGACTTCTTAGTTTTTTTGCATTTTTTTCCACACTTAATTGTTTCAGATCATCAAATACATTTATGTTATCCAAAGATAACTTGAGTAAATACAAAATGCATTTTTTAAAATCAGAATTTTATTTATTAATGGAAAAAGCTATCCCCACCTCCACTGTTAAATGTACTAGCCACACCCAGGCCTGATAGCTGCCAGATCACTTAAATAGGCCCAGAAGGACGGCCTTGCCTGCCTTGCCTCAGTTAAGGTCAGAGTTCATGATTCAATATATAAAAAGGCTGAACAAAAATGGGATCCATAGACAGAGGTGGGAAGTAACAAAGTGCAAATACCTCCTTACCGTACTTAAGCATAATTTCCAGGTATCTGTACTCAACTTGAGTACTTTTTTACTTTTACTTCCTACATTTTTAAACAAATATCTGTATTTTTAAAACAGGCTTGTTTCTTTTGCTTTAACGCATTTGGGTCGAGCCTCCAAACATCAAACCAAGCCTAAACAGAAACACATGAAAGGCAATCCTGTTCATTTCTTTATCACCAGAGGAT
Source organism: Maylandia zebra (assembly GCF_041146795.1). Classification (NCBI taxonomy): domain Eukaryota; kingdom Metazoa; phylum Chordata; class Actinopteri; order Cichliformes; family Cichlidae; genus Maylandia; species Maylandia zebra. The sequence goes on from NC_135184.1 coordinate 13,521,615, forward strand.
GGTGCATAGTCGGAGGCTAAAAGAGGAGTGGGGGGGAGTGGGGGGGTGGGGGGGGGGGGGGGGGGGGGGTGTTGTTTTTGCCACAACACCCGAATTATTGCAGGTGTCTGTACGTTGCGGTAATTCAGCATCTAGCTAGTCCTGACTTTTTTAAAGGGAGTGACTTTTTTAAGTGGCCGGTAATTTCAAATGTAACGTTTCTATCAGCTCAACAACCATCAGCAAACACACAAACTGTTTGTGTGTAGCTTGTTACACAGTGTGTTGCTAGCTAAAGGTCCAGCTGCTGTATTTCACAGGGAGAGAAAAGAAAGAGCTTCACTCAGAGATGGAGAAAGATAAGAAAGAGGACAGAAGAGGAAGAAGAAAGGCTAGATTTAAAGGTAAGGATGCTCAGTGAGATTTGATAAACTTGGAAATTTAAAGCTTATGTGTAAGTCCTCATGCTTTTAAATGTTTAAATGTCATTTTTTCATATTGTGAAACATGCTGCAAATCAAACTGAAGTAGACTAACTGCTACTTAAAGGTTGCATTAAAATCCTCTGTAGGTTAGTGCAGGATAAACACATTAGTTTGCTCAGCTGTGATAAATTTAAAGCAAAGAATAGTGTGTGAGTTGTGCACAGTGGCTGTGGTTTCATTGTCAGAGTTAGGTAAGTGTAGCAGAGATTCATTTGAATTTTAGCCCATGATGCTAAGATCCACTCCAATACAATTAGTATGGATGCTGATTAAACATCCACAGTATTGTTCTTCTACTTCTCATCTTCAGTACATTTCTTGTACGCTATCTCCTTTAACACTGTTCAACCTAGAAAAAACATTCAACCACCATTAGATTCCTCTTCTTTTAGACATGTGTGCTTGTATTTTTCTCATTTTTAACTTTTATATATTTTTTAAATTATTCAACTTTATTCAACAAAAATTTACAGTGTATTTTCAATGGGAGAATTCAAATTCTCATTCAACTTACTCCTCTTTCAACTCTAACTACTTCCACATACATTGACCGACAGACACCATTCAAACTGTAAAATGAAGCCACGACATTGAACTATTCAGGTTGTATTTATCTTTTTAATATCTTTTATACTTTTTCTTCAGTTCCAGTCACCGTTTCTGAGTTTATAATGGGTGTGTATGGGACGCAATGTTGGAGGTTAGAGTGAGACAGCTCAACTGCTTGAGTGGGAGCAGGGGAAAAATTGATCTTAAAAGTTTAAACTGCTGCTGCTGTGTCCACAGTGTTTGGTGTACAGCCATCATTTTACTCTCAAAAGGTAGCCATCGTTGTTCCCTTTCATCCAATGTTATTGTTATTGTAATGGATGTTATGGTTCTTTCATAAATGCCACCAATGCACAGCCTCCTCCATGGAACTCTTCCACAGAGTCCAGTGATATTATTTTCTCATTATGCTAATATAGCAACTAGGTTCACAGTTAGCTTTGCACAAAAATAGAAACATCCTCGAAAGAGCTCATTTTTACTTTCTTACTCTGAGTACATTTTAGTACTTTTTTACTTGAGTAAATAAGTTGAATCAGTACTTTAACTTTTACTGGAGTGTTTTTTAACAGCAGTATTTATACTTCTATTTAAGTACTTTGCCAACTCTCCAATAGGAGAGTTCCAAGGAGAAAACTGTTGCTGACTAAAAAGAACACAAAGGCTTGTGTAACATTTGCCAAGAACCATATTGATGATTCCCAAAACTTATGGTAAAATATTCTTTGGCCCTTTTTGAATTCAAAGCTGTTTTAGATAACGCTTCAAATAAGTGTGCAAATAATTACCCACAGGCATATTGAAATGGCTGCCAAGTGGCAAGACGTTCTTCAGGAGGAAGTTAATCTGTGTGGTCTGTGTGGATATTTCTGCCAGATGAGGATAATAGCTGTAGCCTAGAAGGACTCATCAAAGATTTTGTGGACCATGAAAATGATTATCACATGCTGTGATCTCCACGATTATTAAATCCCAACAAAATCAAACGCTCAAACAATGTTTAGAAGCACAGCATATCTTTTGGAAGAATGGTGTTTATCTTTTTGGAAGCTCTTGATAGCCCAGATACTTGTTAAGATGTTTTACTTTTTGCCTTTAACAAACTAACCATCTGTTTATGAGAATTCTTGATTGGATGCCCTGTGGCACTAATTATCTGACCATTACTGCCACACAATTTCTTGAGACAAATTCCCAAAGATTGAGCAGTAAGCCACTCCATCTGAACAAACAAGATATTTTATAAAGGATGTCCAGGTGAGTATGCTGTATAATAAAACTGTACTTATCGAGCAAAGACAAAGCATCAGCTCTTAAATCACAAGTTTAATTACCTTGTCTGAAATCATCATGCTTATCACCTACTTGACACACCCAGAAAGTTTACCGAACAGTTATTTATTTCTAAGTTAACTTACCTTCATTTGTTTATTTGTTGCATTTTTGAGTGGGTTGTCCATCCATGTTCTTGCACTAATCTAATTCTTGGTTGTGAGGGGAGCTGAAGAATATCTCACTTGTAGCAGGGCCAAATACACCTGGACAAGTCACCAATCTGTCGCAGGGCTAACACCATACAGACAGTCAGTCATGCCCATGTTCACACCAGTAGTCACTTTAGGATCACCAATTAAGCAGCTATAAAACCAGCTCCTAGTTTAAATTTGGGAGATAAACACTCTCTTAAGCTTATGCTTAAAAATGTCATTATAGTTAGAGCTGGACTGAACCAATAGGCTTGGGCAGCTTGGGGGCTTCCCATGATGAACTTCTTTACTTGTCTATTTTAACTCTATTTTCACTTTTATATACCACTACTGTATTTAATGATTAGCAGTTATTACACTCTGGTGCTTTCTCCATAGTTTTCTTTTTGTCCTGTTTCACTTTGCTCTCTTCTCTTTCTTCTCACCTCCAACCAGGCAGATGGCCGCCCAGCCCTGAGCCTGGTTCTGCTGGAGGTTTCTTCCTGTTAAAAGGGAGTTTTATCTTCCCACTGTCGCCAAGTCCTTGTTCATAAGGGGTCATATATTTGTTGGGGTTTTTTCTATAATATTGGTCTTTACTTTACAATATAAAGTACCTTGGGTTGACTGTTTTGGGAATTGGGACTATATAAGTAAATTTGAATTGAAATGAATCTCTTTGGGCCTCACAATGAAAATTACACTTTGAATTCACTTCAGAATCATGTGTTCTTCATCTGATATAGCGCATCAAACCACTGTCAATCCACCTAACTTTGTCTCCTTTAACAAATAAATAAAATCAGATTAGCTTTGAAGTATTTACAGAATATACACCAGTGTCAACATAAAGGATTGTTTTTCAAGGTTTTATTCAAAAGAAATGTAAACAAATTTAGAGTTAAAATACAAAACTAAGCAGATAAACATTTGCACCAATAAATATATTTTAATCAAGATGAGAGTTGGCTTACTTTATACTTCCATCTGTACACCTGTTTTTTAAACAAAATTCGGAATGATTTTTGCACTTTGGTTTGAATGTCCTTTTAATGCATTAGAAGCCAGAAAAATTCAAACATGCTGCTCGCCATCATCAGCACCAGCATCTTGTTGATTTGATGCTGCTCTCCACACATGAAGACCAACTGTCGAAATACTCACAGTCCAAGTGGCTTTTTCATCAACAACAGAATGTGCCACTCCTCCTCAAAACAGGCTGTGATGTCTAAAAATTTTCAGCCTGGTCAGAAATGTGAAATAGATAAAAGCTAGGCTTACCAGGACATTTTTCAATGGGTATAAGAAGGGTGTTACAAAGCCAAACACAGCAATCAGAGCAACCCGCAAAACAAAGAAAGGGAAGTCCTGAAGAGCAAATCCAGCAGAAGACAACAAGGGGTTGTGAGGTGTGATAATCATACGAAGAGTAGAGAGGAAGGCGAGGATGTAGACTGGGAACACCCAGCCTGAGTAGAACACTGAGGGCAGTCCTGCCACTCTCACCATCTCCACAGTGTCAAACCAGAAAAGGAAACTATCCACAAATATTTCTGACCTTCCGTCCCTTTTCCACAGGATGCTCGGGCGACCCGAGTACGACAGAGGGCGTGAGGTTGAGGAGTACAAGTAGGCAGTGCTGGTGATTCGTGTTCTTGGTGGTGAGTTGGCAACATCGTGGAATCTGTTAGAGGGACTGCCATTTTTGGCCTCTGGTTGGCCTTGGGTCACACCGTTCTGGCCTTCTTCAGGATTCATCTGGCTTGATACGGTGGTCACTGGTTCCATGTGGGTGAGGACAGGGCCGGATATGTCAAAGTCTGAATCTAAGCTGTCTGCTATAAATGACAAAACCAAATTTTTCTGTATAAGTTAGGTTATCCGAAAGACTAGCTAATAACAAGAGAACTTGTCTTTTTTTAAATCATTTTTTAAAAATAAGAGAAGAAAAATCATCTTTAGCATAGGTAACGACAATCATGTGACGGGGTAAGGTGGTTAGTGTTAGGGTTTACTGTAGACTGTAAGGTCCAGCTTCCATGAATCAGGCTTCTTACTGTACATTTAGCAGATACATGATTTGAATTTGGAGAATTTGTCATCTTGGTCAATGTTTTGTGCTCTTGTGTTCTCCAGCTGTTTAGGTGGGTTGTATTCACTGGTTAGAAAATGCACAGGAAGTCTATGACCAAAGTCCCAAAAACTTGACTCTGTTCATCTGGATGTAGAGTTTTCAGTGGTAGAAACATTTTCAAGTATCACTCATTCAAGTGTTTCTTCTGTCTCAGCTGACTGCAGGTTTCCCCAACCTTATAAATCGAGTCAAGTCACTTGGTGACGAAACATTTCTCCCACTGAAAATGCTATGTCTAGATAAACAGAATCAGGCACTGACGCAATGTAGCAGTGGTACAGGGATGTATTAGGGAGAGCTGGAAAATTTTGCAGCTGACTAAACAGCTAAATTAGGAAGGGTGTGTTTATTATCATCCTCTTTGGCTCTTGGCCAAGGCGGTTGGACTTTTTCTCCTCTCCTCTCCCCCTTATCTTCCCTGCTTAGCCTCTTGTATCCTTGTCTAGTCTTGTGTATTTTTGTATTACTTTTCCCTGGAACACTCTCTCACAGTCTGTTCTCAAAAACCTAAAGAGGAATTATGGATTTGATCATCTGGTCCCTGAATGCAATTGACACCCTTCTCTCAACGAGAAGTCTGGGCTCGGGTGAGCCTGAGTGCTGAAGATATCTACCTATTCGGAACCATGATAACAGGGTTCTTGCTGATCGGAGCTGGCTTGGCCCTGACTTATCGAAGATTAAAGCAAGTGGAATCGGCTGTTCAAAACCCCACAAGGCTGCCCGCTGGGATTGAATCAATGGGACTAATGGTGAGTTCTCAAAATTGGCTCATTGAGCGCAGCACGGATAAGATCTTGGAGAAGCTTACGGCTGCCGTGAACACTCAGAATAAGACCTCTGAGCGAAAATTGGATTACATCTTGGAGAAGTTCTCAGAATCTGCTCTTTGAGCACAAGAATGACAACATCACGGAGCGCAAGTTTGATAACATCATGGAGAAGCTCACGGCTCTCCAACAGGAGATTGAGAGACCAGTGTCGGACTGTTAGAACTGCTTTGAAATTCACATGAGTTGTTCGCACTAAAGTAAAAACCACCATCACTTCATGCGGCTACCACTTCGGCGCCAGCTGTGATCTCAAGGCTGGAGCTGAACAAAAACACCCTGATAACAGACTGTGCTTAGACTGTTCTTCCTATCCTACACAAGGCCACCTGGGTTGGCTGGAAGACTGTTTACTTAGCCTAGCAGGGCGAAGGACACTGTCTCAGCTGAACTCTGGACACACACACACACACACACCCATACACACTGATACACACTCATTCCCCCTCCCTTTCCAAACGCCTTCGATGCTTGTCCCCTCCCGGGGAAGATGGCGGTCGACTGGACCAGCGCAGACATGCTGCAGGACCGGATGCGCTGTCTACACTGGCTCTCTCTTACCCTTTACCCGCCCCTGTTGCTTGTCTTGTGTTTCTATGGTGTATTGATAGTCATGTGCTTTTGTGCTGAGGTGTTTTTTTCTGTTATCAAACTGTTCTCCCACTAGGAGCTCAGTCTGAGTGGAGTTTTTTTTCTCCTCCTCTCACCTCATGTTATGTATTTTTGTTGTTTTTTTTCCTATCAGCCTACCTCTCTGACATGTCTTCCCAATGTGATGTTTGTGTAAAGTTTGGTCAGAAGGTTCCTTTGTAAGTGCGCATGCGCCATTAGCGTGCTGCCTGCTGTAACCCTAATTTCCTTCGGGATTAATAAAGTATTCTGATTCTGATTCTGATTTGAAATCTGATGTGAGTGAAGTGACTGATATTTCTCTGAACTAGCTTGCAGTCTGTGCTGCTTTAATGAAATAACAAACCAATAAAATAAAGTGTTACAAATAAGCGCAAAAGGTCTATGGATTCAGTTAAATAACCACTCCCGCAGAAGATGAAATGTGACGCAAAAATATTCAATAATAATAAAAGATTTGGAAGAATTCAAGCCTTACATTTTCCCATGAGTTTGCAGGGTCGAATCCTCTCAATGATATCCACCCAGATGAGGAAGAAAAGCACCAGGGAAACTGGCAACTCAGAGAAACTGTCCAGTGTCTGTCCTCTGTCCACCTGCACCTGTGTTTTCACAATAATAGAAAATACTCATAAGTGGAACAATGAATGTATTCATTCATTGTTCCACTGGTAAAGGATGGTAAAGGATAAAGTGAGGGAAAAAAATGAAACTGAGAGTCTTTGTAACATTTGTCTCCAATGAGAAAGAAGCGCCTACATTCCAAGTTTTATGAACCCATTAGGATTTACTTCCCTATCCTTGCAGATTTACATCTTTACGCCCGTAAAATAAGAAACACTGGGTGAATAAATATGAGAAACATCTTTGTGCTTATTTATGTTCTTGTTGGAACAGCAATAAAATACTAAGTGACACAGTGTAATGTAGGAATAAAAAATCTTTTCTTTTTAGGGTCGGGGATAGCATCAAACCTTAAGTTAATGGACAACCTGTTGTTTTCACTATAGGTTACTGAATAGCTCAGAGGGAGGGCAGTCTTGTGACTGGGGACCTATTTTCCCTGCCAAAGTCCTTCTCACAAATTCTTTGACAATATGGCAAAAACAATAGGTGTACAAACATGTAGTATTTACTTCATTACTATATTATTACCTAATAAAGAATACAATACAACTGTACAAGAGTACAACTTCTTGCTACCTGTAGATTGACATTGAATAAGTAAACCTCAAGAGATCATGGTGAGTCCGTGAGAAGGGATGCTTTTCTTTCTCTGTGGTGCAGTGTAGCATGTCGCTGTTCACTCAGTGAATAATTATAGTGTCTTAATACTGTGGCCTCTAATGGACTGTTTACAACAAATTCTGTATGCCTCTTCAAGGACCCTGTCAGAGCATGACTGAACAAAACATCAACAAGTGCTCCTCAGTGACAAGATCAATCAGTCTTGGTGACATTACCTTGGAGCTGGCTATTAGGATAGCAAAGCACGGTAATGTGCACAGGATGAGATATGCCATTGCTGTTGGTCTCCTGAAAAAAAACACAGCTTACATTTACATAATGATCATCCCATAATGAAGAGTAACTGTTCTTTTTTTAACAAGTGCATGAGTTTATATTTAGATTTTTAATTTGTGTTTGAAAAGACTTTGAAGCAGTCTTTCAGTTTTATGCAGCTTAATAATTCTAATCTATAACACAGCAGCTACACTCAATTACAGTTGTTATCTATGCTCACTTGGTTTATATTCCCTTTTGAGAGTAAGGGAAGACTTCATTTCTAAGGCATAAATATACTTACATGATCTAAAAGGTTGTATTATTAGGGGTAGCACTTAGTAGAGAAGAGTCATTAAACTAATAATTAATAGTTAAAATAGTTGATCTGTAATTTCAGTTGCAATAAATACTACCAAATGATGAGCTGTAATACCAGACAATTTAAGACTGTAGCAGCAAATCACAGAACTGAACTAAAGTTTACTCAGTAAACTCGACTTTTCACATTTAAGATGTGATTTATTCTTTTTTTTTTAAGGTTACACAGACTCGGTTTATGTTTATACACACAAAACGATAAGCTTGTCACTTATCACGTTCCAAAAGCCTCAACTCACCACTGCGTGACCTCTCTGATGAATCGCCGCTGCTTAATAGTCATATATCTGACAGGAGCCCACACCAGCAAGGTCACAGAGGTCACATAGGCGATAGAAGCCGCCACAACGAGCCAGTATGCTGTCTGATCCCGTCCTTTCACGTTGTATATGAGGCTGGCAAATCTCTCCATGATTACAAAGATGGGTACAATCAGTGCTGCAAACTGCAGCACCTCATACAGGATGAGCTTGACTTTCTTCCCCGAGGGCATGGTGCTGGATTACCAGTCGCTGATCTGAACTCAGAGCTTAAGACTTTAACAATCATCTCCTAAAAACGAGCCAGTGGAGACGCTGGACTCTGCACACTGACATTGCTTACACTGCACTGGAGGCTGTATTATTTTATTGCTGAGGTAATGAGGTGATCATGCTTGTCTTTTTTTTTTTTATGGGGGGTGACAAAGAAGAGATCTCCCATCCTATAATATCACAGGGGCAGATTACACCGAGCTATAATTGTACACACCTTCCAAAAAGGAATAGTGACATTTGTTTTTAAATGTCCATCGCAGGTGAATATGGAGGATTTTTAGGAATGTGTCATCCTGGATACTTGTGTAGTTTTGGAGAACCTCACTGCATTCCCTTATGCGAAGAGGAGATGTAGGTGGGATCCTAAAAGTGTTATCTTAAGATATTTGGTTGTTTGACCCATGTGTTGTTGTTTTTTTACAGTAATACACACATTGTTTGCAGATATAATTTTACAGTGAGTTGATGTTAAAATTTCAACCAGATAAACCTTTATAGTGAGCATAAACTATTCTTAATAGTTTCCTACTGCAGTTACAATCACAGTGACATGCTGAAAGGCTACATGCAGCAAGGCTACATGCAGCTTTGCTCAGACATGCTCAGATCTCCACCTGGTGGCAAGAAGAAGGATTTTCTAGGTTCTTGCTTTTCTCTAAAGAAAAATTACTTAGTTATGAAATACATTCTTGATATATAAAGCATTAACATTTGGAAAACCATGGATGGATTTGTGTGTGTGTGTGTGTGTGTGTGTGTGTGTGTGTAGCTGAAACGGAGGTATACCTTTCCATCGCTAAATTCCCAACCAGATAAAACTTAATTACTTCCTACTGCATTTAAAGAAGCCAGTTGTTGTGATTTGGCGCTGTATAAATAAAACTGAATTCAATTTAAAATCACAGTGACACGCTTACAGCCTTGCTTACACATACACCAAACTCCACCTAGTGGCAGGGAAGAGGACAATTTTCTAGTTTCTTACTGAAAGGAAATCAAACTATATAATCATTTAGTTTTTCCAAGTTTCTCAATCATGTAGGGATGATTGTAGGAGGGGTTTGGGGGGAGCTTAAGGAGTTTAAGTTTGGCTGGCCTGTCTTTGACTGGTGAGTATGATATGAATATAATATCCTGGGTGCTTGTGTAATTTTGGGAGAACTTCCTTGCATTGTGTTATGTTAAAGGCAGAGGGCATGTAGGACAGAGACTGTAAAATATTGTCTTACCTGTTGTAACAGATATGTCCATTATGTCTAATTTATATCAACCAAATAGGTATTTCTGCATGAGGAAAACTTAAGTCTCACAAACAGTAAACAATTAAACAAAATTGCTCAAAAACTTAACCATTAAAGCATCAATCATCACAGTATAAAAGTTAAACGTCAGTGACATCTTCTGTCCAGTTAGAAAGCATAACGTGTTGTTTCTTTTTCAGATCTGGCACATCTGCTTAGCATGAACCTGCTCTCATCTGTGAAGAGAACAGGGTGTCAGTGGTAAACACCAGTCAAGCTGCATGATGCTGAGCTGTGAGCATTGACCTATATGACACCCTGATGGAGTCTCTTTCATAAACCTGTTTGAGGTCATTTTCTAGAACTCTGGCAGCGCTCTTTTTCACACAAACAAATACCAGTCCTGCTGCTGGGTTTACACCCCCTCTCCTTCCCTGTTAAGCTCTCTTTGCAGTTGCAGGCCCATTTCCTGGTTTGTCCTCCACACTCTGGGAATTGCGCTGGGAGACACAGCAGTGCGCTGGGAGACTACCTGTGCAACCTGAACCAGCTGCAGCAAAACCAGAGAAAAATCAGTCAGCAGGGAGAGAGCAACAGTCTGCATCGACCACCTGTACAGTCTTTGCTGTTTTGGAGGGGTTATTTGGTCGTTGCCTAATCACTGCACCTGTTGTCACACTGAGTCACACCAAAGCAGGTGAAACTGATTCATGGTGGTTTATACTTCTTAACATGACGGACGGATCATCCTATAAATAACGCAGACTGTGTGTGTCATACTGTGATAATCAGGACTACTCTTACTTGCATAAATATATGAACACAATATCAAGCCAAGTGAAGTCATTAGTATTCTGTACATTTGGCCTGGTTTTATTGTGAATACCAATTAATAAGTATGGTTAAAAGAATACATACAAACAGCAGGGTACACCTTTAGACGGAACCTTTACAATAATGTTGCTTTAAAACTAAAAAAAAAAAATGGCAGCATCTCAGTCCTGTACAAAACAAAAAAAAACACATCAGGTTACAGTCCAACTCTGGGGGTGCAACAAGATGTGACATTTGGATGATACGTGACAATAAACTGGCTCCTATGGTCCCAGAACAGCTGCTACTTTGATATTTTTAACCCTCTTTGAACAAACAGATTAATTTTCCATTTCGCTCCTGATTTTAGTTGAAGGCAACAAAACAAAGAAACAAAAAATATTCCTCATCTTTCTAGCGCTCAATTAAGGAACTGGAGGTACAGAGCTTAAAACAAGTCGGTTTGTAATCTCACAGTGGTGTCGAGAAGTAGGAAGTTTGAAACATAGTACCTCCTGAAAAACTTAAACGACACCAATTTGTTAGATCAACACACTAATTTCACCAGAAATTGAACAATTCTTAATAATTCCTTCATGTAACATCATTTGATGTCAAATACAACAGATAAATTAGTTTCCTTTTTTATAGTCCAGTCAGTTTTTGTAAACATGAACTCTTTCCCAAAGGCTTTGTCCGAGTAGAAGCAATATAAATTAGATAAATATGAAGAATAAGGTGAATACGGTAGGATATGAGGAGCAGACCTGTACATTTGATCTTGAATGACTTACATAGCGCTAACTGTTTAGCTTAGGGAGACTTTGGTAAAGAGCCGTTTACAAATCCTGACTCTGAATATTCAGAATCAGAGACACCTTCAGGTAGAATCTGTATTAGTGTTAACGGACAGGTTTGAAAAGCATGGAGGGGTTCAGTCAGCTTTTACATTATCATTTGAGCCTACAGTACATCAAGCATGTATCAAACACAGAGAGAAATGTCCATGTTCTTGTGTAAGCAATTAAATATACAACTAAGTTAGACAGAATATTACATATCCTGATCTATTCTCTGAATACATACATCCTTCACTGCTTCTCCATTTAAAATATCTTAACAATAATCAAAACATGAATTAAAACGTACTACAAAAAGAAAAAAAATAAGCATTTATTTTTCCAACACTAACTAAAGAAATGCTTTAAAGACACTGGGGAGACACTGGGGCTCTCCCACTTAGTAGCCAAGTCTGTGGTGCGGGTTTGCTAACACAGCCCCTGATGGGTACAAAGCAAAGCCATCAAAAAAGATGCGTAACCGCCCGATTTAAAAGGAAAACTCTGCAGTATGAATTAAGCAGTCAGTCTTGTTTCTTTGAGAGGAAAAAAAACAATGCAAAAAGAATAGAAATAAAGAAATATACCATTTTGTTTTCAGACACTTTTTCCCTGCAACCACTTTGTGCTCTTTGGCTCGACACCTTTCAACACATTTGGAAAATCCCGACTGCAGAGTTCGCCTTTAAGGCTGAGAGAAACAGCCGGAGCTGTGCTAGCATACAGCTCCACCCATGAGGTCATCATGTGGCTTCACTACTAGTTCAGTACAGTATATACAAGAGTTATGTGCATGCTTCAGTTCCTCTACTTTCTTTTCTCTCCAAAAACAAAGTGGCTTCAGTTTTCAGTACTTCTAAAATTTGACAACATATACAGAATGTAAGAGTATCCTGATGTTTTCAGCAGACCAAAAGTCCTTTAATTAAAAAAAAAGAAGAAGAAGAAGAAAAAAAGTTGACACCCCTTTCTGAGACATGATTAGAACTATAGTTTGTTTAAGTGGGTGAGAAAGCTGTGGGACACTGTCATTTTATTTCTATGTCAGTGTGTGAATGAAGGAAAATGATCACACACTACTACAGGATACGTGAACCAAGTAGTGCAGCTGTGTCTGTATGTGCATTCGCTGCTGTATGCCAGCCTGTAGTGTGCATCGTGTGTGTGCAGTCTCAGTGTGTGTACTGAGGGTGGTGTGAAGCTGTGTGTTTGTGTGTGTGTGCATATATTTCACACTTGATCAAATAGTAATTGCATTTTTTTAAATAGCTAGCTAGAAGTGGGAAACTGACATTTCTTCTTCTTATTTTTAAGTTGTTGTGTAAGAACTATTAAATTTAATAATACAGGAAAAAAAACAAAACTAATGGCATATTCTGAAGTCAAGCTTCAGCATTAAATATTGGAAGAGAGAATCTAATATTTAAAGAGTATTTGTTTTGCTGAAAAACAACCCTTTTATGCATGCAAATTTAACTCCATATGTACTAAAAAACAACTTCTTAGCACCAAAGTTTTAGTTTTTCTTCTAGGAACTAATTGGAAAAAAATGTTTTGTAACTCAGTGTTGCCATAATTGTTCAATAGTCTGAAATAAATACAAAGCAATTAATGCCATAATGGTTTTGCATGTGACAAGAAAAAATTTGAATGCATGTATTGCTATCAAATCTAGATTTGAAGTGATCGGGCTTGAGAGATGGAAACTGAAAGCCGCTCCATACTTTTATATCTGTGACTCAGTGTAGTGTGAGCTCTTTAAATAAATCCCCATGATCACTTCTTTACTGGTAAGAGAAGCAGAACTGTGTATTTAAAGCTGGAGTGTGGGACCTTTGCATAAAAATGAATGTCTGCTATAGTCAAGGCTATTAGCACCTGATAAAACTCTCTAAACTTTGCAGTTTATTGAAGTTTGAAATGTGAGATGTGTGGCGAAATAGCCAGAGCTAAACTTTGGGAGCTATGCAGTTGGAGTTGGGCTAGACGTATGGCAGATAGAAACTGAATCCTTAGTAGATTTACGCTTCTAATTTCTTTGAATACTCTGGATGAAAAAAAGAAAAGAGTTCACCAGTCAGATGAGAGACTAAGATCTAAAAAAGAAAGATGCGATCTTTCTGGCTATCTGAATAGTTGTTTAAAAAGAAAAGAAAGTTTATCCAACTATTTCTTTTCCTAAAATACATTGTTCCCTTATTTTACTAGCACCTGGTAGGATGTAGTGTCTACTACCACCAGAAGATGATGGGACTGCACCTAGAAACTGTTTGCAAGCCAAAAATCACATAACCAACAAAATCAAACAAAAACAGAAGAATAAAGACTCGCATCTAGTTGGCATCAGGCTTGTAGAGCGTTTCGTATTGTGAGATTTGATGCTTGTATAAACAAGAGAAACACGGAAAGCCAACAACAATGAACACTCTTCAACTCCTTCAAAAAATAAATGGAAGTCCAGTGTAAACTCCGCCATATAAAAGTAGTATGTCAAACGTCTGCTAGACATATGCGCAGTCATTTGACAGCAGCATGAATCTTCAAATAACAGGTTAATGCTTTCCAGTGAAAATCAAATAATATTTTTGTTTAATTACTCTGACTGCCAGAGGAAGGAAATTAAAGTTCTGCACTGCAGCTTTGACTGTATATCGGCTGAATACAACAGAAAACATGCCAATGTTAGTTTACTCTGTTTAAATTGTGTTTTAATTGATCTGGTGTCAACTTATGCAATAAAAACACATTTTCAACTATAACTATTTGATCAGGTCTGTTTTTTTGTGAGTGTGTGGTTGTGTCTGTATGTAAGAGTGCATATGTGCCTGTGAGGATATCAGTGAGCTCCGGTGGCCCTATAACAATGCTTTCTCTGAGAAGGGGGCCTGTGGGACATCTGTGGAGGGTGCTATGCTCACGCCAGAGGCAGCGCTGTAGTTTGCGGTCTGCGTCATGCCTGCGGGAGTTGTGCATGGTGCTGGGCCAGGGTTGCTGGCTGGATTCTGGTAGGACTGAACATCTGCTGGTGCCATGCCGCCTGGAGCTGCAGTGTACACAGGCGGCTGGCCCATGTACATATGAACGTCACTGTGAAAAGACACAGTTTAACACTAGTAAACCTCTGTCTGTTTAAGAGTAGAACTGTTGTGGTGTGTAAGGAATTGCTCAATGGTGAGAAATTACTGCTTTCAATTTCAAGTACAGCAAATACTTTGATTTAAAATGTGGAAACCAAGATTCAATTTCAATGAGGAAAAACCAGAAGTTGTTCAGGTATTTAAGAAGGCTTCGTCTATAACGCTGGAACAAGTGAAAGCCTGGTTCTGCAGCTGAGTAACAGCCTCTGATACCAGCGGAAAATTTACCATATGTAAAAATAACTTAAAGAATAAGTGAAACGTGAATTTAATTAAGCATTTAAATGTATTTGCCATTTTTCATCTCACATAAAAGAGAGGAGAACAACAGCGGAAACTGATAATCTTAGTATTTGTACTGTGTGCTGTAGCAGGACCGTGGGTAACCTCAAACTCACCTGGGAACTGGTTGACCAGGAATGGGAGTTCCAGGAGGAAGTTGCTCCATAGGAACGGTATAGCCTTGCACCCCAGCACTGCTCATGGCATATGAACCTGATGCAGGCTGACCAGGGTAGACCTGTGGTGACAAATATAAACATAAAGTAAATATTAATATTCAATCAGCTTTAAAGTCCTTGAAAAAATGACAACACCTAATGTTGTCTGTGTAGATTCTCAATCATTCAGGTTCATGGTAATCTATCTTTTCTTTCCAAGCGTCTTAGACTTCCCAGTGTTGGTACTTCCCTTTCAGAATGTAGCTGCTTCTCAAATTTAAAAAAAAAAAAAAAAGAAAAAAAAAGAAGAAGTTTGTATTGACTTCACCTGTTGTGCGGCGCTGGCAGGCTGCTGCATGTAATACTGTTGGCTCTGCAGCTTGGCATACATGGCATAGACGGGATCTTCATTCATCAGCTTGGCATATAAAGACAGCGCTTCCATCACCTTCACGTTCAGCTCTGACAGCTCCGAGTGCTTCCTGGTGATACAAACAATCAGCAATCCATATCTTGTCAAACACCTTCTGCATGTTATTCGCTTCTGCTGAGCTTACAATGTTCTGAATTTCTATGAATAAAGCACGCCACATCAACACAATGTACCTGTCAATATCCTCCAACTTCTGATCAATGAGGGGCCCCATTTGATTGCAGGCACCTGATGAAAAAATTGTTTAAATCTCTTTCTTTGGCTGACAGAAATCCACCTTTTCCAAAATGCAGCATGTGTACAATGTTATTAAATAGTTTTCTTTCACTTTCATATACTCATATTTTGCATAAGAAATTAATAAATAAATGAATGAAAATTACCTTCAAGCTGTAATAATTCAACACTGTCAGACTGGTTGTCTGTTGGATCCGCACTTTGAATCATTTGCAGTAACTGGTCCATTTTGTCCTGAGGAGATGTGATAAGTATCGGATAGATGTGAGATCATTTCACAACTTAATCCAGAAGTAATAACGTTTTTTATCTTATACTGGAAGAGATTTTTTTATTTACTGTAGCAACTTGTGACCTTAATAAATCTGAATGATCTGAGTAAGAAAGCGCACACAGCAGAGCACTCACCTCGTCTATGTACACTGGCTCCTGTTCGGGCTCTATGGTCTCTACCTGAATGTCCTCACTGAACTGTACTGTCTTTTTCTCCGTCTTCACTGTGGGTTTTCAAGCAGCCGTAGATGCAGCAGGAGAAAAACAACACAACAGTGGCAGTGGTCAGCAACGCGAACGTAAGAGATAAGAACAAACTAACTTAATCACCTGTAATGCTCTGATAGAAGCATGCAGCACAGGAACAGATATCAGATAAAAATAGAAGTTACGAGCTGATAAAAGTTTTTCTTTAACTCGAATTACAAGAAACGGTGGCACACAGCATGAAGGCAGTAGAAGTGCAACAGCATGATGTACATACCCAGTATGCAAACCCACAGAATCAACAATATGACAAAGCCATACAATCATCAAGCAATAACAACAAAGGTTATCTTAACCAACAAAAAGTGGATGTGATGAAAAAGCCAGAAAACTCCCAAGAATAAATTTTTAAGACTACACATTTCTGTGGAAACAATGAATTAGATAGAACAGAGCATCAAGATACCAACATATGAATATGAATGTTGCATTTCAGAGGGCTCTGTAATTATACCAGAAAAAGATTTGGTACATAAGAAAAGAGTATCAGCAGGAGAAAGTGCTGATCACACACTGCTTGAACTCCTTCCCAGAAATTTAGGCAGTGTTATTTTTTCAGTACCTATTTTGTGTCTCTTACTGCACTCTGCTCTCTGGATATCACACTCCCAGATCTATAAAGCAATGCTGCTAATGGACTAAATGGGCTCCCAAAGAAACAGCAATGATTCAAGTGTGTGTACTCACTCATCTCAGGCTCTGCAGTGAGATCAGCAGTGACAAAGTTGGAGGGAAACAGCCCCACCCCCTGATATGTTTCCCCTTTCCACCAGTTTGGGTCACTGGGAGAAAGAAAACAAAAAGTCCATTCATTTATGAGAAAAATGTTGCCTTTAGTAACTGAATTTAATCCTTAATAATTTCATTGGCATTTTACAAAGTCATGTCCAGACCTCTTTAAAGCATGAATACATAGATGTGATGTTTAAAACATATTTTTCTTTTGAGTTCATGGATTCTGTGCTTTTCTAAAGAGCATTTCAAAAAGGCTTCAAAGAGAACAGCCATCCAAATAAGAACGTAGCATAGTCCCAGGAAATCTGCTCACTATTATATACTGAAAGTCCTGGTTTGTTGTGTGCTCTTGATTATATTTGTGTAAAAGTTCACCTATCGTCCAGGATAGTGATGATTTCTCCCGACTTAAAGGTGAGCTCATTGTCCTCTGCAGCCTCAAAATCGTAGATGGCACGGACTTTTCTGCCGTCAGACTTGTGTGAGGAGAGCAGGGTGGAGGTGTTTGGGTAAAGACTCGACATTGAGGTCTGCGGTTGCTGACGCTGCTCCTTCAGAGACAACTCGATAGCTGCACACAAGAGAGATAATAAGATAATCACAAGAGTGTGATTGTGTGTTTGCCCTTGAAAACCTTGTGGAACATCTGCAATTCATTAATCCACAATAACAGGGGGAGTTTTGCAAAGCCAATAAACAACAGTTAAAATGTGTTTAATGAACATGCTTCTAATGCATTTCTATGTGTGTCTGAATATTAAAAAGAGTATTTATACAAGAGTCCTTTACAAAAACAAAATAAAAAAATGGTCCAGTGCTCTGATTATCTGATAGAGTCCTCTTTACCTTTGGCCAAATCCTCCTCTTCTTTTTTGTTTGTTGATGTGGAGGGATCCTTTGCCACTAAAGCTGGGCTTGCTTTTGCTTGCTCAGCAGCCTGTGAAGACAATAATCATGTGCTTCACATAAATAATGACTTACACTCATGACTCAAAAGAATAAAAGAACGTGGATGGATTTTGAGCAAACCAAGAGAGATACTAGCATTACAAATAGAATGAGCCGGAACTTAAAATTCTGATCTTAACCACTAGCGCTGCAATGATTCGTCGGCATAATTGATGACAGACTATAAAAACATGTCGACGTGGAATTTTAAAGGATTTCCCAAAAAACAAAGTTGAATGCAGACTGTCAAAGCAGAGCTTTTCCTTCCACAGCAGCACGACTGCAGTGCACCAGAATGTAAAACGTCAGCAATCTGGAGCTGTGACGTCAACTCTGAGTGGGTCAGTTTTAGAGAGTTAAGTTAGTGTGTCGCTTTGATACCTTGTTTATATTAATGTTTTGACAGTAATGTTTATGTTAGCTTACCTGTCGTAAGGTAAAGATGATGCTTGTTGAGCGAACATCATTTCAGTTTTGTTAGCTAATGAGTGAAATGCGATAGTAAACCATTAAACAGGAGTCGCTACACTGTCTGCTAGTTTTTGTTTTTCTCACATTAATATTAGCGTTTATTCTGAACAGTAAACATTTTCCAACTTACGTCAGGTACGTATCCACTGCAATTGTGGGGGTGGGGTATAAACCACCATACTCATATACCAACCTGGGAGCCCACAGCAGGGAACGTGACACCCTGTTCCCGTAAATTCTTGATCATTGCTGAGATCAGACTGAGCTGCGGATCATTGCGGAAGTCTTCCGCCCACTCCACCATCAGGGCCTTCAGCTTCTCGCAGACTTTGGGGTGGCCCTGGAGAACACGCATTAAAGCATTTTATGCCAACAGGGATCAAAAGTGAACCTTTTTGAAGAAATCCCACATAGTTAATGTGGCTTATTTGGACAACACACAAGAAAGTGAAATTTACCACACACCTTGTTTAAGACATTACTGACTTCACTGGCAAACTCTCTGGAGCACACCTCCAAGTGGAAAATTTTCCCACAGTTTGAGACACAGGCACCGAGAAGCTGCGAAGACAAAGTGTACATCCTCTTCATGAACCTCATGAAGTAAGTAAACACCTGAAATACTTTTGACATACGTAATTTATCACTTATAAAAGAGTAAATGTGGTTACTTTATTAGCTTATAGCTTAGTGTCATTTAAGAAATAAGTTATCAAACATAAACAAAACATGGCTGTTTGTTAAGAGTCTGCTTACAGTCAGTGCCTGCATGGCTACGTGAGGGTCCTTGTGGTTCACTCTTCTCATTATAGAGCGGAGGCATTCTTTGGGCCTGGAACAGAACAGCACAACTCAAAGGTTTGAGAAGGTTAAGCTATATTAAGCTCTTCTTTTAAACTTCTTTAGACTTCCTTGAATATATATTCTAATGATCCAAAACTCAAAAATATAAAAGAAATGTGTTGGTATGCCTCAGAATGAGGAAAGTTAACTGACCCAGTGCGTGACTGCCCTATCTTGTCACATATGTCCAGAATGAGGCCCCAGTCCTCAGCAGTGTTCATCTCACTGGTTGCTTTCTCTGCAGGAAAGAAGAACACCAACCGGCGTGAGAAGAAGTCTTTACAGCAAAAGCATATTTTTTCTGCATGACTGTATTTAGAGATGGGAAAGAAGAGACATGGGAATTCTGTAGAGGAGTAATAAAGCTACTGTAATCCTACAAAAAAAAAAAAAAGAATCACTGTTGTAAACGGTCCGTGAGAATCCTCTTTTCATGATCATGTTTGGTATTGAGAAATCAAAACAACAAGATTACTATGTTCCTCTACACATAAGCATAAACATGATGAGATACAAAGGGCTGACAATATATGAGAAGTGCCCCATCAACACTACCGCACTACAGTGAACACAATCTAACAGCTCATGATCTGCGAAGACTTCACCTGAAGTTTATCTAAGGATCAGTGCATTTCAATCAGCAGTGGGTTCTATTTGCCACTTAAGAATTGTGTTTTTGGGGTTTTCCTTCCAAATGAAATGGTTAGTCTTGCATCTACTCTGTGTGTTTGACTCCTCTGCTCTTGGAAGCAGCTTCATGTTTTACCAAGTACCACTTGTGCAATTTTGAGCAGATAAGGTGTTTAACAAGAACATTTTAGATTTAGATTAAACAGAT
The DNA here is from genome assembly GCF_041146795.1 of Maylandia zebra. NCBI lineage: Eukaryota > Metazoa > Chordata > Actinopteri > Cichliformes > Cichlidae > Maylandia > Maylandia zebra. The sequence goes on from NC_135184.1 coordinate 13,541,623, forward strand.
GTTAAAATGCTTTGTCTGACAACATTTTAACATCTTCTTGAATGTTGTGCCAATAATATTTAGCCAATAATAAACATCAGCCAGTGGCATCACATAGCAATCAACAGCGCTGATATTTCAGGGTTGCAGTTGAGCTGGAGTCTATCCCAGCTGTCATAGAGCAAGAGTCTAAGTTAGCCCTGGACAGGGTCCCAGTCTATTACAGAGCTATTTAAGTGTATTCCAAGTATAAACATAGGAATAGAAATAAGATGTGTAAATAGCTGACATTGCTTTCTAACATGAGTCATCAGTTGCTGTTACTGGGAAGTAGAAGTAATAATTGGGAAGTAATAAGTACATTAAAAAGTGTTTTTTTTTGCTTCTTTTGCTCTTGACAAAAGAAGCATTAGAAAAATATGTCTATATACCCTAAACAAGATTGGAAGTATTAGAGAGGGACAGAAAGCCAAAATTCATTATCCTTGTTATGTGGCACCCAGTTTTATCTACCTGCCACACCTGACTGTGTTCAAACCATAAAGAACCTCTTTGAATGTTTGGAAGATCTGGAATCACAGATGTAAAAAACAAAAACAAACCCTTAAACTAAAGAAAGAAACTAAGAAAAACTGAAGTTATTTTATTCAGACCCTACATGGCTACACAACCATCCTCAGTGAGGCAGTTAGTCCTTTAACCAGACAATCTTTGTGTTTTTATGAGACATTCCGTGAATTTTAGCAATCAAAGGAATGTTGTGAAGGAGAGCTTTTACCAAGTGAAAACCACTGCTAGAGCCAGTTCTGTTATCCAAGCCTTTACCAAATCTCACCTGGTCTAATGCAATTCTCTGTATATAGGATTGCCCAATTCCACGCTTTCCAGTTGGTTCAAAACGCAGCTGATTGACTCTTGTACAAAGAAAAGATAGCTCATCGCTCCTGTTTTAGTTGAACTGCATTGGCTATCTGTGAAGTTTCCAATAAATGAGTTTCACAACAGATATTTTTTTTGTCTGCAATTCACCAACTCATTATCCCAACAACTTCTCTCAGTGCCCCTTACTTGACTGAAAGCTAAAGGCAACCAGGCAAATGTGGTTACTGCCACTGGCTCTGGAATAATCTGCTTCCCCAAATAAGAATCTGATCAACAGCTGATGATTTAAATCAGCTCTAAAGATTTATTTACACTTGCTTTAATTAAGTCTGAGGTCCCTCATGGTTTGATCACACTCACTGCAAATGTCTTTTTTCCACCCGTTTTAGTTGACTAATGTTTTTTATTCTTATTTCTGACGTTTTTTTCCACTTATTATTTTTCATTATGTTGACTGACTATGTGAGCCTGTAAAGCACTTTGGCTGCTGTCATGTCATACAAAACAGTATAGTGAAGTAACAGATGCTCACAACAGTAGTAAAAGCCAGGAACAGAAGAGCACGATCAGTTAAAGGCTGGATTGTTTTATCAAAATAGCATTTACTGCTGGATTTGGGCTTGAGGCTGTGTATGGGGCTGTGCAAGTGAACGGTGTTGTGTATTTTTCATCTATATGAAAACTACACGCTCTACATGAAAATTAGGTGGCTAACCACTCGACAAAGATCAAAGAGACGACAGGAAATACAGCGATACTCTGTGGTTTCCCATAGCTCCGCATCCTCTTTCACTTCCACTCACTGTGAGAGGTCAAGCACATAATTGTGGTTAGTTAACAGAAGATGGGATACATAAAGGTAGCCAGTGATATGGCTTGCTAACTCAATTCAGTGATCCGATGACAAGCCTGTGTCTCCGCCTTCATTAAGAGTTGGCCTGACTTAAATAATACACGTAATACATCTCGAGAATAACATCACCAGTTTAGGATGCTTTCGCCAAACGGTCACTTGCTGTTTGCTAGCTAAATATACACATAGGATAGGGGAGCAAGCTAGCCATCTATGCTCCTCAAAAACAAGCAAAACAGACATCAAAATTAATATCATGGGCTTCAGGTTGTCAGTTTACACAAACTACAGTATGTACCAAACGTTACCCATATACCAATAATATATATCCAGTGGCTAAGTGAAATGTTGCCCACAGCTGGAGAACACAAACAAAGCTGTTTGGTCACAGCTACTTAGCTAGCCTGCTAATAACAGCCTCCAGTTGTGATTACTCACCAACATCTTGGTCAAAGGGGTTAGTCGTGAAGAGAGGCATCGCTTGGTGTATAGACGACAACAGATTTCGCCTTTCCCAGATATTTTCTTTCCCTCTTTTTTCTTATTTCATACAATACAAATGCATAGTAACGACAACCTAATGGGTATCAAAGGTAGCTAACTGATTCTTTTCTACACAGTCACTCCTTCGCCAGACGGCAACAAGCAGGGCATTCTGGGTAATCGAAGGAGCCCTCACTGTATTTAATAAACGGTTATAAGCTTCTACAGTTTAACACTCCCTGTGTTACTACTGCTCATCCCTGTGTGCTGTCTGCAAACTAGAGAGAATGAATCATAAGTCACCAATTGTCCTTGGCATAGAAAAAAATAACATGTCATCGTCAGGTGATGTCGATCACGTGACAAAATGTGACTGTGAGGCTGCAGCGCGTGAAAATGAGTAACACATAAAGACTTTAATCTTGTAGTTAAGAGGATTTGTGTGGCGTAAGTGAAGCAATAAATGAGTAATTACTAATTTAAGTAATTAACAGTGGTCTAAACTAAACTACATTAACCAATATGTAATTCTAGCACAGATGACATTAACTGCTTGATGTCTACAAACCTTTTAAAATTGAACAGAGACAAGAAAGAAATATTTGAGATATTTATCCAGTTATATTATTGGATATATTAACAGTTTAAAGCAGCGGCATCCAGAATCCCTACACAGAAACAGAAATTTTATCAAATTACCCCAATATTGAAGTCTTCACTGGGTCCTGGTTCCACCCAGGATTACGTTTAAAATCTCTGTTAGTTCATACAACTCTCAGTGGTTTGCTCTTCAAGTACATCTCTGACTTGCTCAGTAAGACCAAGTGGACCTCTCTAGAGAGGTGCAAATCTTTTAAACTATTCCCTGAGTTGGACCTAAATGCGCTGAGGGTGCTTTGCATCACTGTTGTCTTGTCCTTTGGACCAAGATGCCTAAAGTCAACACACAACGTTAAAGTTCTGTTTAGTTGATAATTAGTTGTTAATTGCTTTAGGACATTACCGAGATACAGTTTAAAAATGTTTTTATAATGTATGGAAAGCACACTGAGTTTAATTAAAAGTGTATATATATATGTATATATATAAATAAAATTGGCACCAATATTAGCATATATATAATTCAAGTATATTTTTGAAAAAATTATACATTTTAAGAATTTTGTTAGTGCTTAGAACAAGTATGTAATCTTAAAAAAGGTATTATTGTCAGCATTTATTATTTTATGCATTTTTCACTTTTTAGACAAAGCATACATATCAAACAAACAAACAAACAAACAAACAAACAAACAAACAAACAAACAAACCCCAAAACATACAAATCTACTTTAGTACATCTGAAATTTTCTATCTTTCGAAAGACTGACTATTACATTATATAAATCCATTATTTAGTCAATGTGTTGTAATTGTCAATTTATAATATTAGCATGTTATTATTATATTATTAATACAATAGTATGTAGGTTTAGGCAGCATCAGTGATGTTCACACACTCTGTCTAGAGTGTGTGAAATATGTAAGTTTAGCTGTAGTTTAGATTTTTTGTAATATTTTGCTACTTTTTCTCAAAGTACTGATGCTATACTGTTATACACTCGTTTTATTGAAGACAAAATAAAAATGCAAATAAGACATAAATAGCAGATTAGCAGTAATATTTGAAATTTAAAGTCTCTATTTTCCTTCAGTTTTTATGTGTAAACACTTGGCATTTCATGCTAACCAGTCTGCACACATTTACTGAAATATTTTATGGACAACAGTCAGTGATTCCACACAAATTTTTTCCCCATTTTATTGTGTTAAGCATTCTGACCCGATCCATCGGAATGTGGTGATTGAATGAACTCACAGATGAACCTTAAACTGGATTAAACATTGCTATTCAGTCCATAAGATCAACAAAAAAAATTGATTATACAAATTATAATGTTTCGCATATTGCATTTGGCATAATGAAGAAATCATTTGATAATGGATACATTACAAACCATGTGCATATGGATCATGTATATATCAGATTAAGATAATACTGGCAGGTCAAAGTCCAAGAAATACAGTCCTTTGTGAGGCAGCAACACTGCTCACATCAGCAATCAATTCTCCCCCAACCTCCAAAAAAGCACTGAAAAAATTTACTCTACTTTTCTTTCTTTTTGTTAGGTTACAGGTATTTATTGGGCAATGATGACAAGTGGTTGCTCACCATGTTTGTGGGAACTTGCTTGTAAACAAATGATAATTCTATGATTCTGTGGAGTATTTTATCGGATACAAAGATTTGAAGTATACTCTGACAGTTTAAATGTGTAAAGACTGAGTAACTGAACAAATCAAACAATATCAAATTCAGTTCCAACCAACTAATTGTCATTTGTAAAATATTATTTACAGATACACATGTACAACTGTGGCTGCATCAGCCTAAATAAATGAAGATGCTCATATTTTTTCAGTACAAAATCTAAATTAATACAACAGTGGAATGGCTCTGTGTTTGCTCTGCCTTTTGCATGGTATTATGTTGTAAAGTGCCTTTAAAGACAAATAAAAGTCTAAGTGTCAGTGATGCTCCACTGGGCTGGCTTTATCAGAGTCTTCTAGTCACGTAGCGCTCCTCCGCATGGCCCTCGTTATAGTGACCTCTTCAACCTCTTCACCTTTCTCCTGAAAGGAGACTGATCACTACTTCTTAGATGGATGCTATAAAACTGGAACTTTCACTGTAAAGAGAACAAAAAAAATACAACACATTTTGTATCTGTATCTCTGTGTGTGCGCCCAAGATGTTGCATTTAAAGTTATAGCTCTCACAGTGACAATTTGAGGCTTTATTGTATGAAAAAGCAGCTATTAATGATGACTAAGCTCCACTTAGCAGGGGATGTTCACTGTTACAGTGCATCCGGACAGCATTCACAGTGCTTTACTTGTTCCACATTTTGTTACAGCCTTATTACAAAATTCCAAAATAGATTAAATTCTTTCTTTGTGTGTGTATATGTCTCTGTGTGTATATCTATATAACTACAAAATAAACTAGACTGTTTATTTTTCTTTTGAAAAACTTAATAAAATATATTAAGGTGATCTTGAATGAGTCCAATTTGAACAGGGGATCATAATTACTGGATCTGTTTAGATAAACAAAACTGCATCAGTCTACAAAAGAACAGCGTAAATGAATGTAGTATAATTTTTTAAGACATTACACATTTGTGACACATTTTAAAAATATACATTTGGAGTTGAATAAACAAACTTGGTCGTCATATGGGCTTTGTTTCCAAAAACACAAATTAAGCAACTATGGAAATACACACAAATAGGAAATTTAAAAGTCCAATATGAAGAAGGTACTAACTGTCAAAGGCATGTTCACAGATGAAACCAATGCGGTCAGTGCAGTAAAAGTCATTCCAGTTGGCCTCATGGATAAGGCCAGCACAGTCCTCGCCGTCTTCGTGACCATGCTTCCAGTTATCAGGTTGGCCAGGCTTCCACTTCCTAAAAACAACCACAAAGACACTTGGTTACACTTTGTTAAAATTGTCCTGTACAGTTAAAATACATACACAAATTTGCAACTCACGTGAAAACTGGTATGGTTCCATCTACCCACTTCCAGACATTTTCCTCCTCTCTGTCACTCAGTCCAAGCCAGAAATATCCTTTTCCTGTGATGGCTTTTTTTACAAATTGCTAGAGGTAGAATAGAAAAGAAGATGTAACAAGAAAAAATGTTTATAATAATGTTTTATGTCAATTTGTGCAATTGTTTAAAATTAGCAATAGCTTTATATGGAATATATGGATGTAATTTAATTTACCTGTTCTTCACTGTTATTGATAATGAGCATATGAGCTGAACGATTAGTACAAAACTGGTTGGCGTCATCAAAGTTGAGCCTCTGTGAACCAGAAGAAAAGTAATAGCAGCTGTCTCCAAAGTTTCTGAATTCACGTGGACAACCTGGAAGAATGAATTACCACATACATGTTATCCAACAAAACAAAATCACTAGAGATGCTAGTTAGATGGTACAAGGTATCAACATTTACAAAAATGTCCTGGTCTAATTTATCTAATCACTTGATTCTATCCATCCATCCATTCGCTTCTGCTTATCCTTTTCAGGGTCGCGGGGGGTGCTGGAGCCTATCCCAGCTACCATAGGGCGAGAGGCGGGGTACACCCTGGACAGGTCGCCAGTCTGTCGCAGGGCCAACACACAGGGACAGACAACCATTCGCGCTCACATTCACACCAAAAAACAGGGCAATTTAGATTTTTCAGTTAACCTATCCCCACAAAGTGCATGTCTTTAGACTGGGGGAGGAAGCCGGAGTACCCAGGGAGAACCCACGCAAACCCGGGGAGAACATGCAAACTCCACACAGAAAGGCTGGAGTGATGCTCAGGCTGGAGTGAACTCAGGACCTTCTTGCTGTGAGGCAACAGTGCTAACCACTGTGCCACCGTGCAAGATTCTATCTTATTTTATTTATTTAGCACCAAATCACAACAACAGTCACCTTAAGGCACTTTATATTGTAAGATAAAGGCCCTACAATACCCTAATACAGAGAAAACCACAACAAATAGACAACCTCCATCAATAAGCACTTGGTGACAGAGGGAAGGAAAAACACCCTTCTAATAGGAAGAAACCTCGAGCAGAAGCAGGCTCAGAGAGGGGCAGCCAACTGCCGTGAACGGTTGGGTTTGATGAGAGTGAGACAGGACAAAACTCACCAGGCTTTGGACTTGTGGCAACAGGAGGCTGGACCAACACAGAGCCCTGTGGTTCCTGTACTTGTTTAGAAGGTTGAGATGGTTTGGGAGGTTGAGTGACTGGACGGGGCTGAGTGGGCTGAGGTGGCTTTACAAATATGGGAGTTCCAGGAAGTCCTGGGAGACCGGGAGGACCTGGAGGGCCCATGGGTCCAATAGGCCCACGGGGTCCTTCCATACCTGAAGGTCCTGCTGCTCCTCTGGGCCCTTGTGGCCCGGGCGGTCCTGGCATTCCGGAAGGTCCATCCGTCCCAGGAGGCCCTGGAACCCCAGGGTCACCTTTCTCACCAGGGTTTCCAGGTCGACCACTAGGCCCTCTTGATCCTTTAGGTCCTACAAGACCTCGAGCCCCAACTGAACCTTTTGGACCTGCTGCGCCTGGTGGTCCGGCTGCACCTTGTTCTCCTTTAGGTCCGACCAATCCTGGCATTCCTTTGTCTCCTTTATCACCCTTTTGTCCCGTTTGGCCCATTGGCCCCTGAGGACCCCTATCACCTCTGGGCCCTCTTGGACCTGGTGGGCCTGAAATACGAGCAGATAAGTGAACTATAACTGATAGAACAATGTGTAACAATTAATGTTTACATGCACTGTCACACAAAACATCACACAAATGATTTCTTGTAATCTTATATTTCTTTTCTGGTACAAATGCATACTACAAATTAGAAGAGGTACAATCCTAGTCACTGTCAGAAGTCACAAATAATTCATAAATATGATTCTTCTTAAGACCAGAAGGTTGTAGACGATGTAACTTACCCCAAGAAACTGAAAACTGTTGTACTTATTTATTTAACAAAATGGAAGTGGAAGAAATCTATCTATATATTCTTATACTTTTCTATATTAATTAAAAATGTACGAGTTCCATACCTAGAATAATTAAATATACTTGTCATAATTTTCACAAATAATTGGAAAAGGTGCTTTATTTACATATGATGATGAAAAGCTCTAAATCAGGCACGCCAGGTATTCCTCACCTTGTAGGATGGTAAAGTTGGTGATAAGCTGTGTGTGCTTGCTGTCCACTAGCTTCATCTCCTCCATCACCATGGACAAGTTGTTGACTTCTCTGTCCAACCGGGCTGTTAGTTCATCCTGCTGGGCGCGCAGCTCTCTGTTGTCTGCGTTGGCCTGTGTCACACTTCCATTCAGTCCCACTAACAGGTCAGAGTGCTGCATTACTGTCTCAGCACAGGACCTCAGGCCATTCAGCTCGGAACTGATGACACCAAGAATCTGTGCGGCAAAGCTAATGTTTCCAGTCACGCGGTTCATGTCATTCTCGTGTCTGTCTAATCGTGCTTCCATTTTGTCAAACTTAAACGAGGTGGCATTATCATGGTCTCTCTGGTGGTCCATCATCTCATGCAAGCTCTGGTCATGTCCCTCTGTGAGAGCTGAGGTATTCTGGATTTGGCTGGCTAAAGTGCTGAGCTGAGCTCCCAAGTCATTTAGAGCTTCTTCATTGTTTCTGGCCAAGGCGGAGTTGTTGGCTGCCAAAACCTGAAGGTTCTGAACTTTTTCCTTCAGCCACTCTGTGTCAGCCCGTGTTTGTCTGGCTGTTTGCTGCAGAATCTGATAGTCATTTTTCAGTTTCTGAACTTCCTGTCCTGCATTTTCAATTGTCTTCTGTAGTGTGCTGAGGAGATTGCGCTGCTGGGCCTGCGTGATGTTCAGCGCACTGACATCAACCTGAGTCTGGCTCTCTACTTTGACCTGGCTCTGTATCTCAGACTGGAGCCGTGCAGTGTCCGCCTCAAGGCTGTCAATCATTCCACTGTAAGAGGTCAAGGTCTGCTTGATGCCACGCAGTGAAGCATCATTGTTTTCCATAAAACTCTGCAGTGAGACATGTCCACTTTCCGTATCACCTCCTGTTATCCTAAGTTCATCCAGCCTGTCGCTGTTACTTGTTGCCCTGTTTGCAATGCGCTGTAGTTGATTCTGTAACGCTTCCAGATCTGACTTGAAAGTCTTCATCTCACTAGTGGCATTAACTGACATCACTCCAGCCTGATCATCTGAAAAACAGTCACACACTGTTAATAGGACATACAAATATAGTATAGTGTCAAAGCCAAAACCTACTTTCTTGTACACGTCACTGAAATCTCTGCAGCTTTCGGCATCTATGATATAATCTTGTGTTACTGGAACTTACCTAGTTTCTTTAAGTCTGTCTCCACAGCAATGATCTTGCCTCCATAATTCTGCATGCCCTCTGTCATGTTGTCCATTTTCTCAACCACTAAGAAAAAATGAAAGCGACTGTCTTAAAGTTGAAGATAGATATAGTATATTCTGCAGAAGGGCTTCTTAACAGCAGAGGGCATTGTTACACTCATACTGCTGCAATGAAAAACTGGAAAAGTTAAACGCCACTGATGGGAACATGGGATTGAATGGAGTGAAAAACTTTCCTAACATTTTTCCTCACAAATTCCACTTCATCAGTGTAAATAATGTCAAACACATAATCAATACCACGCCAGCGCTTTACGACGCTGGTTCCACTTTCTCTCTCCTTACATCTGCAGGAAGAGTCTCCTCTCTTCCATGCTTTGTTTTTCTCTCAGCATGTGGGCGTCTAAATACTGAACTGGAAAACACCCTAAGCGTTCACTGTTATCATTCCAGGAGTGACAAAAACATGAAACAATAACATGCACTTGGGACAAACAAAAACAGCTTCAAAGAGCTGTTGGGTAACTGCTGAGAACTGAAGTTTGAAGGTAATCTCCTTTAAATCTGTCTTAGTTTCTCTGAAATGGTCACATGCTTTTCTTTTGGGTGAATCAGAAACACTCTATAAATTTATTCCATTGATAACAGTGAGAAAAATCTAGAATAAACTAGAAACACCTGCAAAACTCCCCACTAATCTTGAACATACCTTCTCATTCACCCCTGTTAATCTTTCCATCCTTTTCACATCCTTATATTGGAAAGGCACTGCGAGTTATATAAGGCTGCTAATTTAAGTAAGTCTTTTAGTAAGTCTGGCTGTCTATTGGGACATGTTATGAGCAAAAGCTAGGCAGTTACCCAAACTGAGATTAACACTGATGAAAGCTGCTGGAGCAAACATTTAAATAAACAATTCTTTAACAGGAATTAAAGCATTAACTTGAAAAATAGCAGCATATCTATAACAAAGTGCATAGAAAAAAAATCATAGAATGCAGAGCTCAGATTGGTTTCTTGCACACTCAAAGTATTTTGGACACTCGCAGCAATTTGTGAGTTAGTCTGTAGTTCACGAGATAACAAATTGCAACCAAGCCATAAAATCTGCTTTGGGCTGTTAAGCCTGGGTAGTCGCTGCACAGTCATCTGGTAGACATTAGAGCCAAGACATCAAACTCACTTGGGCTTGACGCTAACACAGATGCAAAGCTGGAAGCCTAAAACAAACCTGACAGCACCTAATTCTGATTTAAATCTAAACTTGTGCAGTAGTTTGGATTAAGTCTTTCCCCATTAGGCAAATATGCCATCCGTTGCCTGTGGAGCAGGTAGGACTGTAGCAGTGTTTCACTCGAGGATACTTTCGGCATATTTTTCTGTGACTGCTTTGGACCACAAATGTGTAAGGCACAGAAAGCATTCCCCGATGATAACGCCTGAAATATGTGGAATTCCTGTCTGTTTCTATTTAATATTATTTCCATTGTTCAAACAGGGAGTAACAGCAGCATGCGTGCAGTAAGGACAGCGCCACACAATCTGTTTCCCATTTAGAGCTGTGGCTAAAGATGTCAAATATGGTGGACAGTAAACAACGGTTTCTGTCAACAGAGTGGTTAATCTTAGGCCAAAGCCTCTGGCTTGACTGTTAGTGATACAACCATTTAATTTTTTATCAAACATCAAAGAAAAAGACGAAGGCAGAGAGAAGCTGTGGGACCATGGGAGTCAGAAGGCAGGGCAGGAGTAAACAAAGGGAAAAAAAACTATAATTGTGCCAAAGTCAGACATCTTAATTATCTGTCTGTCCAAAGTCTTTCCTGAAGTTGGCCTTATCATCCTTTCTGGACTTTCTAGCAAGATTTTGTGTACTGTATTTTCTGTTTGTTATCGTTCAATCTATTAGACAAAAAAAGGAAAAAAATCAACCAAGTTTGTGTGAAGAGAAAGAACTTCATAATAAAATTATACAGAATTTCATTCATACTGATCCCCTCTCACTTTCTGTGAATCACGTCATACTAAACCAGCAAACACACCTACAGGAGTACAATACAGGATTATACATCCAAGGGCAACAGGGCCAGTTGCTATGCCTTTTGACAGTCCAGGGGCTTGTACAAGTAATATCACCACAGCACAGAGGACAGGAACTTAATTCACATGTAAATATAAGGAAATGGCAAGAATATGTTTTTTACATTTACATAATTGGGTGATCTAATATGCCAGTCCGTGGAGGGGTAGTGAAGTAGTGAAGAATTAAATAAGTGTTCCATCATCTGTAGTTAAAGGAAAGTCTATGTATTTGGCTTAGAGCATCAATATTTCTTGGCTTGTAAGAAAGGGTCTAACTGAGCCACTGTGGAAAAACTGAGGTCACCATCTGCCATTCCACTTCAACCCGTTATGCACACATTGTGGGTTCAGTGTTGTCAGGTAAGTTGTTGTGGATGTCAGAAGCTGCAATCCAGCTGAAAACTAGAGTATTTGTTTAAGCAGGCATTTTAACTTCAGTTACGGCTTACCTTTGTATCCGAGGACAGCCACCGCTATAGCGAGCAGGGCACAGAGCACATAGAGGAGTGCGATGGCTGCCCTTAATGCCCAGTCATTTTTGCACTTGGTGCACTCTGTACCCTCCTGAATTCCTGTAACACACAACAGGGTCTGTGTCACAAACCAGTGAACAGTGTACAGCACTGTCTATTTATAGTTTATATATTTTATTCCGGGACAGTTGGCATGGGACACCCATAATGTCGTTGTACATTTACAATAATAATAAAGTGCTATTCTATTCTATTCTATTCTAGGTTGGCTGCAAGCAAGAAGAATAAAATTGCAGTAGTAACCCATACACGCTCCAGCTGAAGAAGGAAGTTCATAAAAACATCCCAAATGTTTTCATATAAAAAGTGAAACCACATGGATTCTTTCTTTTTTACGTCATCACTAAGTTTAGACCTGCGTGTCTGTGGTGGCACACGCTGTGCTTTTCTCAAGTTGAGTATCAATTGAAAACATTTGGCCCCATTAACTGGCAAGAAAACTCACTATGAAACTTTGAAAACACTGCACATGTGTTATCCATATGACTGAGGAACCAATACAAAACACTACTATTCCCCTTCTGTGTCATTGGCAACTAACCTAGAACACTGGGACAGTGAGATTTTTGGTCATTCGTGTCGCAGACGTTTACTTCTGCTTCCTAAAAATCCCCAACACTAAGTGATTTAATGCTAAACATTGTAGGCAGGTTGGTTGCTTGACTTTACTCGAATTGACAAAGTAGCATTTAGTAAGCAGAGATACAAGACAGCTGCCGTGAATTCACAACAGGCCAAAAAGCTCTTAATGGAAGAGGTCAGGTTATCAGGTTATCAGGTTATTTAGGAAAGGAGAATTTATGGAAAATTGTCACACATTCCCGATTTGGATGTTTGCAAACAAAATGTGAAAATCGTGCAATATCACCATCTGCCGTTACAAACAAATCACAGCAGCAGTGTGGATGCAGGGCTTACAGTTCAAACTTTAGTTATAACTAACATCAGGGTTTCTCTAGTATAATATCATACCATTATCATAACTCATCAATACAACTTAAGCTGCAACAAACTATTATTTAAAAGATGTTGTTAAAAGGTGTCCTGTACATAAGATTCATAAAATGTCATATTGCTATAGATAATCATAAAACAAAGTGGGTCTTCCATTTACTTTCAACATTGGTTCTATTATTTATAAAAACCGTGCACTCACTTAAGCAACTGCTGTGATCACTGAACACAGTGACACTGCTGAAAGATAAGACTGACTGGGGAAGAAAGTGCAGCTATCATACAGACTGTAAGCAAGCTAAATGTTTGGAGAGACTGGCTACCACTTCATTTGAAGGACAAAGGAAGCAGCGGTATGGATAAAGGTCTTAGAGTTCAAACTTCAGGTAGCCAACATCAGGGTTTGTTTACAACCACTCTAATGTCCTGGCTGCTCATCTTTCTTTAGTTATCATTATCGGAACTCATTACTAAAACGCAAACTGTAATAAATTGTTTTATTTTATTTAAATCTGAAATACATTGAAATGGGTCAAAGAACCTCACAGAGCACAACAGCAGTCTTCAAGGCTGTTGACCATGAATAATAACAATAATAAGGAGAGAATTGTTTATAGAAACATGTTATACCCACCATGGTCACAGAATACAGTCAGAAAATTTAATCCAAAAGATAACTTGTACAGTTGAGTATATCTATGCTTTAAAGTCAGGGGTAGGCCGGGACCACCAAAAGGGCAGCGAGGGTTTGTCCTTTCTGCTTTGGACCCAGACATCTGTACAAACATCATGTCTGACAAACTAAAGGGGGGGGGGGGGGGGGGGGGGGACCACCATGGAGCTAGACATGGATATGCCGGCCACTGTTGTCCTTATGTGTACCGACAGCCCCATGTGAGTGAATGTGGAGAGCTCCATCAGAGAATCCCCCACTGTCCCTGAAAACACGCTGTTTAAAGTACAGCATCACACCATGTAAACATGCAGCTGTACATCTGCAGGTTCTGGGTTGAAAGCAAGGTAAGTGTAAGGTGATGAATTTCACATACGTTTTTGCATCAATAACTTTTCTCCTGGCTGGATTTCTCCCACAGAAATAGAAAAAAAATGTGTCTGTGACTTTAAAATCTTAAACAAAGACAACAAAAGAGTGTTTTAATTGTTGTGGCAGAAAAATAATTGTGGGGGTTTTTTTTTGCAGACTTTTTAGTATCTACACTTAGCATAACAAGAATTTAGCACATACTGTGTATAACCTGGGTTAAAAACCATAACAGCCATGTTCTTCCCCACAGCGACGCTTAGACTGAACTAACATGGAAATTCATTCTGGGCAGAGCAGCTGATGACTTGTTCCAGGGCTGTAACATTTTCCCACTGCTTGTCACTGCCGGGTTTTTTTTTCTAACCTCCAAGAGATTTTGCATAAACAACAATTTTGTGTGATGTGGTCCACACTAACACTTCCAAGGTAGCTAAAAGATTCTTTTACAGAGAATCAAGAAGTAAAATAAACCTACGTTGTTTCTATAACCATTCATCAGACATTTTTGATTGTTTTGACACAGTTTTGTTTTGACCTTGAAATGTGCTAAGGTGAACAAGTGAAAGGTAGTCAGAATCTCTGACATTACACTTATACTGTTTGATGTCAATCAAAGTACATTACAACAAAGTTTGATAATTTAATTTACCATATGGAGTATTTTAAGAAAAAAAAAGCTCACTCAAGTCCTCTCTTTATGTACATGCAGACAGCAAATCTACTTCTGTACCTCATTAGTCAGCACATGCATTTTGTTTTATATTCATAGGACCACTGTGACTGAAACATAAATATGATGACATATGTCATGAGTTGACTTAAAAGGGACTGTTACACCAAAGGCCTGGTGCAGAATGCCGAGAACCGTTGAGGCATGGTGAGAGCTGAGAAGCAGGAGAGCAGCCAGATTCCTCATCAGCAACCTGGACTTGAGCCAAATAATCCCCACAAGGCAAATAAATGTCATAAAATGCTACAAAGAGCAGAGGTATAGTGGAGGATACTGCAACTTACATTTTATTGATGTCAAATGAAAACCTTGTGCTTCCAGTCTGTTTTTTGTGGTTTGTCCTTTTGAATGAAGACAAAAAGAAATATATTTCTAGAAAAATGCAAGACTACTTGTGTCTTATCTGGAGAACCAGAGCTAGCAGTGTTGCTCTACAAGGATGGCACTCCTTTGTGTCTCTAGCTCAGGAAACAAGGACTAGCAGGGAACGTGCTGCAGATATTGAAAAATTCAGCATTTTAGAATTGCAGCTGCTGGTATAAACATTGCTAACATGAGTATTAAGCTCTACACTTCCCCATGGAGTATTTCTCTGCAGGATTGACTGCAGTTTTTTATATTGAATACTAAAATGAATGCTAAGCCATCAGATTATTTAGGCAGATCCTGTGGGTCCTGTAGTATGCAGGATGGCGTCTCTATGCATCGAGCTTTTTCTAGTGTATTTTGTTCCCTTTTGGAGATCTGGGATATGGAGAGTATGGAGCCTGGGTCATTGTTCCGAACTGTTGTCTCCCCTGTTGTGGGATACTGCTGCCATTTCAGAGTCCTATCGTTGTCAGCGTGGATGAGAGGCTTGGTCAAAGTAGCATCTGCATGGATGCCAGAATCCAAGGTTTCCCAGTATATCGTGTCATTGTAATGATAAGATCAGTGATGTTAAATTGACCTGTGAGTGCTTTTAAAGTTGCCGGTGATACTTAGGAGAAGTTATGCTCTGTTATGAGTCAGTTTTATCTTTGGCAAATCCTTTATTGTTGCCATCAAAGTAGAAGAAAGACAGAGGATGCGGATTAGGAGACAGAGGGAAAAACAGACTGAAAGATGAAGCATTCCACTGTGGTGTCTCTAAAACAGCTGTACTTCATCTGGACTCTAAGCCAGTCAAAGAAAAAAATTCCCCAGTTCCTTATACCTGACATTAGACTTGCTTGCAAGCCCTCCCTCCCTCCTGCGTAGCAGTGGAAATTTCCATAGCAACACAAAGAAAGCCTGTGCAGGTCAGAGCCTTTTATACAGTAGCTGTGGATGGCTATCACATTAATTCTTTGATTTTGCCTTGTGTTTTGTATATAAGTGGAAAATGATGATAAGCCAAAACCCAGATTAGTCACACAGAACTTTTCTTCCCCACCTGAATGGAGTCTGACACTTTCTAATCCTGTCAATACAGCATGTTCACATTTCCTAAGGAAACGCAAATATTATTCTTTTAAATGGTAAACCCCCGTGATATCTGTCTGTCTACAGCTGTAAACTGTAGATCTATAAACCGTCATAACTTTACTTAGATATATTTGTGGATCGAGTTCAAGTTTGTGATTTCCATAATCATTCTTGGACTTGTCTTTTTACAATCTGGTTTGGAAATTCAACAAACTGAGTAGATAAACAAAAAACACGCAGTTTATCAAACAAACATGTACCACAGTGGGCCAAGGAGGATGAAGCAATCCATTTAATAACTGCCGAGTTATTTCAGCACAGCGAGAAGAGGTGGATTGAATACATCAAAGCAAACGACACTTTTATCTTGCCGGTGGAGTTTGGGTTTAAAGAACTTGATTATGTTTCTCCTGATGCCATTTTTAGGACCATGTTAAACAGTTAAACCCTGAGCAGGTTTTGCAAGTTGAACCGATGTCCTTACATCTCACTCCGGCTCCTGCAGCTAACAGTCGCCAACAGGAATGTTAAAAAGTAAGCAGCACTACGCCACAGGGGAAGCTACCACTGAGACAAATTACCTAGACATTAGGCACCTTGAACTACCGAGCTAGCTTAGCCAGCCTGCTGGGCTCTCTCTCTCTCTCTCATGTTAGAGATGGCACGTTACCACTTTTTTATGTCCGATACCGATATCATAAATTTGTATATCTGCCGATACCGATATAAATCCGATATAGCGTATTTTATAATCAATAAAATGTTTTTTTTAAATATCTTGCTACATTTTGTATAAGTTCATAATCAAGTTTAAAAAAACAAAACAAATCTAAAGCTATTCTGTTATACTTGTATGCAAAAAATACACTGCACCCAAAATATTTCATAGTTCAGCAATACTTATCAATCTAATAAACTTAAACCTACACCATCCTTCCTATTCTGGTATTTTAAAGAGTACTTCGCGGAAATATTAAGCAACCTAACTAGTAGGGTTGCCAACTCCCAGCAAAAAAAACCAAACAAAAAAACATAGGGAACCACCCTCCACCTCATAATGCTTAATTGACGTAATCAACTTTAATTTAATACACGTGTAAAAAAAAAATGCACAGAAATCAATAATTTTTCCACAATAATTAAATAGATTCAACATCTTCAACAGAATTGCAGACTGCACACATGGTATCTTCCCAAAGGAAAAAGTACTATAGCTTACTAGGTTATAAATTATAAAGTTCCTATACTGTATACAATAATGGATTTCTATACATTTTACATCAGATGAAAACTTGTTTAAAAATCAGATATTTATTTATTAAAAGCTAGACATGAGAATAAGAAAGGAAAGTATGTCTTTGTGCCCCCCTTTCCCTGTTAATGCCCTACCTGGCCCCCTGGCAAAACTTTGCTAGACCCGCCCCTGCACAGTTACCAGCTGTCAGCTACGCAGTGGCGTGTCCAGCAGGGTGGCCCTGAGGGGGCCCCAACCAGACTGGCCACCCCGGGTGCCACCCCGAAGCTAAAACAATAAAATTAAATCAAATATCAAATGTACGATTATGTTTTCACAGTGAAGCTCAGATATTCGAATGTAAGTGAATGCAGCCTCGGCTTCTGCACTATGAGCATCACGTTAGCAAAGGAAGGAGAAAGACAGAAAACAATTTTTCGATGAAAGAAAATGAGGAGAGAATAAATGTCCCGGTAAGTAATATTAAGTTTGTTGAGTTTTGTAAACTTCTGTGACATTAGAATACCAAGGAAAAAATAACACTTAGAGAATTATTGCAACCGTCTAATATTTCAGACAGTAGGCTACTGGGGGGAGCTAGCATAAGTCGTAGCCTATTTTAGCTAAATGTTTGCTAGCATAGCATGAGTCATAAGATATAATCCAAGTCTAACATTGCTTTATGGAGCTGCAGATTTGGTTGCAGGTTAACATAGCTGGACTGGCTATCGGGCATACCGGGCATTTGCCCAGTGGCTGATGACTTATTTATAAATTTTTTTTGTAACGGCATGAACAATGAGAGGTGGTGGAATGGCCAGATGCTGGCCGATGTGAAAAAATAACTCAGTTGTTTGGTGGTGGCTATGGCGGAGCTTCCACAGAGGCCAGCAGGTGGATGAGGGAAGGGGAGGCAGGAGGAGGAGAGACCCGAGGCGGCCGCCAGTCCGAGTGTCAGGTGAACTGAACTTCAGGTAAGAACTTATGACCTGCAGTCTATCTGGGTCAGATATAAAACAAATTTAGGTGGAGTTTATTTTCGTTGTGCTGACTTTTTACAGTCAGTTACAATAACTCGTACTGCGTACTGGCTAGCATGACGGAGTTTCTATACAGCTGAGTGGGTGCTATGATGTTACTGATAGTGAACTTTGTTTTATTCATAAGGTTAGTTAGTAGACTTGTCAACCACTCCTTAAAAAATGGAATGGTCCCTCATTCAGAGAAAATATTACACGTTTCATATTGAGCTGTAAGGAACACAGTTTATTCCAGGCTTAAGCTAAAATGGAAAAAGACACAAAGCTGGATTTATTCTGCGTCTTCACGCTGTCAGCTGCCTCTTCTTCTCTCATTCTCTCTCCTCCCTTTCCTGTTGCTACTTCAATCATGAAACTGATCGATGATCAGCTGATCGGCTTTTCCCTCTTGTTTATTTATCGTCCACTTTGCGCCAGAAAAAGGAAACCAGCGGATGTCGTGCTAAACAACAGCAGCACATTTAAGCTTGATCAGCTGTTGTTAGAATTTATTTAATATTAATTTCTATCAGCTGATGTTTGCTGGAGCCACAGCTGTAAAGCTGCTGGTCATGATGTCAGTTTGGATATGTGGTGAGAGGGAAACATGAAGATGAAACCAGGAGATGTCCTTACTGAATCATCAGAGCTGAACAGGTGATGGAGAAACAGGTTTACCTTTTAGGTGACATGAATGAGTTGAAGGGAAGTTATGAACTGTTTCTGAGAGACAAACAACACCAGGATCCTTTTCTAAGTAGCTGACAACTGGTAACTGTGCAGGGGCGGGTCTAGGAAAGTTTTGTCAGGGGGCCAGGTAGGGCATTAACAGGGAGAGGGGGGCACAAATAAATACTTTCCTTTCTTATTCTCATTTAAAATATCTAGCTTTTGTTAAATAATTATCTGAATCTTGCGAACAAAGTTTTTATCTGACGTAAAATGTATAGAAATCATACATATACCAACAAGACAGTGTACATCACTGTCACAACAGCATTTGTTTTCATTCAAAGGCTTCATGGCTTTAATACCTGGTGGGCCGGTCTTTAATCAAAATGCCCGGGCCGATTTTTTGTCCCAGTCCAGCCCAGCAGGTTAATACTGGCAGTGTCACCATGCCAGCTGACTGTATTTCATCATCAGCCAGTGTTCTTTATACATCAGTATTACCAAAGTTTATCATAAGGCAGCATAGAAAGTATTTACTTGCTTCCAGGTTTTATTCAAATGTTAGTCTTTTCATTTGTTTCCCCACTTTTTTCCTGTTTCAAAATCAAACACCAGTTTGTGAGAAGATTATCTTCTTTTTTAATAGGCAGATAAAGTTTTGCATTGGCTAATTTGACAATTGTATGTTAAAAATGTTCGTATTTTAATATTAAAAAATGTTTTTGCCCATAACATATGTGCACTATATGTCAGTAAAAATACTATGCAAATATTGCTGTCCTTGAATGCTGAATAAACACTGACAAAGCACTGATTGTATCTCTTGTACTTTATCAACGCAGTACCTAAAAAGTTTGCACCGTAGTGGATAAAATCTCATTCTAATAAGAGTTAAAAGTGCATTCGGTTATTAGGTTTATAGGGTTATTGAATTATGGTTGGTAGATTTTTGTTTTTTTAACATTATCTGTACCCCTACCTGGCCCCCCCAACAAAAACTTTCTAGACACGCCACTGCAGCTACGTAGAAAAGGATCCTGGTGTAGAAAGTAATATTAAATAAATTCTAACAACTGCTTATCAAGCTTAACCATTCTGCTGTTGTTTATCCGCTGCTTTCTTCTTTCTGGCGCAAAGTGAGTGATTTTATTTAACTTTACAGTGTCATAAATCCGCTGACAGGTTTATAACACTTTAAATTGAGCCCCAGGTTCTCTCTAGCACATCTGGGCCTTGTTACAGTGGAGCCAAATCAAAGGATGCATGCAAACATTTGATACATCATTCCTTCGTGCCAAGCAAGTAGCTAAGTTCTAAACTTTGCTTTCAGTGGACTATGTGGAGTGTTTTTATAAGAAACCTTCCCACTGGTATTCACTTCCTTTTCATGATGAGTAAGGAGTTAAGAGTGTTACAGTTAGGAGAGATCTGTATGTTGTTAAATAACATATAGAGCAGCGGTCCCCAACCCCCGGGCCTCGGACCGGTACCGGTCCGTGAGTCGTTTGGTACCGGGCCACGAGAGTTGAGGCTCAGGTGTGAAATGTATAGTTTTCAGGGTTTTTATCAGTTTTCAGCGTTATTTTGTTATCGTTTTTATCGTTTACTCGGTTTTCCTGGGTCTTTTCACGTGTGTTATGAATAAATTTTCTTTTTTTCGGTACCGGTACTAGTTTTATTTTGTTGTATTTATCCGCGACACATTAAAGGCCGGTCCGTGAAAATATTGTCGGGCATAAACCGGTCCGTGGCGCAAAAAAGGTTAGGGACCGCTGGGGTAGAGGACTGCATGTCTGAACAGGATAACATGCACATGTTTTACACACACACACACACACACACACACACACACACACACACACACACACACACACACACTAGTTAAAGCTGAAAAAACTGTATATTGTACTCATAAGGCTTTGGCCAAAGACAATAATACAAACACTCCACTGGGATATACAATGTGGACGGGTGACTCAAACACATCCTCTCTTCAGAATGCCATCAACCTTTGTCTTACACAACAGAGGCCTCCTCATTCTAGTTTCAATTTTAGCTAGTGAGATTTAATGGTGAAAATATAACAAATCCAAGTATTACTTACAGATGTTTAATATCATGTTTTCATATCTTGAACGTGTAATCGGGGGTATTTCATTTGACAAAAAAGAATAAACAAAACATTAATGACCATCAATCCATCAATTACTATTATGACTAATTTTTCAGACTCTCTTGCTTGCTTGACTTATGCAACAACAACAAAAGAACAACACAATTTCATGCAAAATTATCTCCTTAATGAGTCTTTCCTAATGCCACCAGCTGCTTTATAAAAACAAACATTAATTTCTGCCTGCAACATTTGTTTACCTAAAAGCCCTTTGAGTACTTAGTTCCAGTAAGATTTCATAACAACACAGAGCGAGTAAAACAAAAAATTGGAGCTACTGAAGGAATTGTGCAAACTGTGAAAAGGAATAGAACTGAGCTTGTTTTTTAGGGGAAACTTTATGATGCATTTCTCATTTTGAGCACTCCTCTGTGTTTTTATTTCCAACTGGTAGAGGGGAAAAAAGAAAAAAAAAAAAAAAACGGTTAGCTGGCCTATCAAAGACAATCGCAGATCCAAGATGGAGTTGATTAACCCCCAGTTTTGTCATTCCATCTGTGCTTGGTTAAAGAAAGACAGACTATGACAAATGGGTCATATATTGTAATCCTAAGACATACATTTAAGTGTGCATGTGTGCCTCGTAAACAAAGCTGGGCCACTGTATTGTTCATACTTTGTGTGGCTGTGACCAAAAAGCCTTTCTGTTCTAGTCAGCAGTTTCCATTTAAATCCAGGCCAATAGTGTATGATGGGATGAGGAGATATGTAGGTAGAGTCACATCTGCTGCCACAATATACAGTGGAAGAAATGCCAACTGCTGGCTGTGTTATAAAATACAGGGTATGAGGTAGGTCCACTACGAGCTGGCAAGCAGAGGCAGTGCTCACAGGCAGGGCTTTTTAACATAACTGGGAGTTAATATTACCGGGGACTGCTGTAAAGTGCAACTCAAACAGCACCTGCAACCACAGGCGCATGCAAGTATGTATTTTCATACACATTAAGTGCTTATAAACGTTTGATATCCCAGTTCCCCATAACTGGCATAAAACCATTAATTACAATGAGAAAGATTTGCTGTTTTCTTGTGCAGAGGGGCACAAGAAAACATATATTTAGTACAGCCAGATAAAGTATTATTACACAAATAAACACAGACATTTTTGAAACTACATCACGAGTAAAGCTCTAAAGAGAGACACGTTAAATTCCAGGCAGTAGTCTATTAATGTATAAAACACAAACTTTTCATCCTTTTAAGCTTCTTCTTATTTTAAAACAGATATCCATCCATCCATTTTCTTACGTTTATCCAATTCAGAGTTACAGTTGGGTTGTCATAAGGGGAAAAAAAGGCAGGGTATACCTTCACAGGGATAACATAGGGAGAAAGACAACCATTCACACTCACATTCACACCTACAGCCACATTAGTGTCACCAATTCACCTAATGTGCGTATTTTTGGACTGTGGGAGGAAGCTGAAGTACAGAGAGAACATGAAACATGAAAATCCCACAAAGAAAGGCCCCAGCCAGCCGGTAAAACAGGCATGCATGAATTTGAAAAACAAAACAAAACAAAAAAACAACCTTTAATGTTCAAAGTGCTTCATTCACTAGATGCTACTAAAGAAAGCACCTTTTTTTAAACTTTGGAAACCTCCATGTACGAATGTGCCATATCTATAATCTCATTATGCCTCAAGAACCACGCAATTTTCCTATTACCAGGAAAGCATGCTGTGCTCGTTGGTAAAATGTGGATTGCATAAGTGTGATCAATATCAAACATTTCTTTAATTGTAACCATGTTATTCAGAGAAAATTGTTTTTATGATGGCTCCCATAGTGGAGCTTCACGGAGAACTATCTGTGTCTTGGATGACATTCATGGAGTTCACTCACAAAGCCCCACGGATCTCAAATTCACCACAAGAACATGACCTCAATTAAACTGAGACATATTTTGTCAAGAAGGTTACGAATCTTTCATTGCGTTCTCGTTTCAGTCCAAACCTGCTATACTCGCATTTTGACTTGAGCGCTGGAGTTAACTCCACACACCATCTGTGCAGCTGGATTTTTGTGTGGTCATGCCGGCTGGGTGGCCCAGCGTGGAAGCACTTACTGAATCAGCTACAATCATCACCCAGCCTGATGGTCATAACCCTAAGTCTGTCTGAGGTGGTGCTACACTCTATCCCATCGCCACAAAGCACTTTCTTTCAAGCTTCATCGCCAAGTAGAGCCAATAAAACCACACAGCGTGGACTGAGCAGGCTGTCCAGCCAAGTCTGGCTTTACTTGTGGGGAAAGATGCTGACCACAGAGACGATGGTATCTAACTATTTGTTAAGCAGCTGCAGTTTTAATGTGATCCATATCAAAGTAGTTATTTAATGCAATATAGCTTTTAATCTGAAGATGCCAATACATTTCATTTCTCACTAGTCTGATCATTCAGACAGCTTTTACTGTATCTAATAAGATGTGGTATGTCACCACAAAGACACAGAATAAAGAGCTCTCAATCATTCACATATGTCGTGGACTCTTTGATGGCTGATTAGGCAATTTGAAACTACAAAAACTAAACATCAGATTTTTTGATGTTTTTGTCACTGATGCAAAATAGCGCCATGAATTAATGAAGAAAATTTAAGATCTGATTTCACTGCATTCCTTCCCAGAAACAGTGCACCTATTACTCTGGTCCACATTTCTCAGAAGTAAATTAGCAGCTGCTATTTGTTTTATGTCAAATGCATCGAATTAAAAAAATGCATGCAGTGTGTCACAGGGCCACAAAATTATTTCAGCTTTAATCACAAACATGACATGATTCCCACAATTAAATAAACATGATCTACTGATTTAAAAAACACTGCTCGAACGCAAAGCTAATCTAACGCTATTGCTCCCTAAGCCACTACCTGACCACATACCTGCATCTGCCAATCTAAGCTGTTCCCTGTGCTGCAAAGTTTCTTGGATAAAGTTTGAATCAGTATCATTATCTTAAAAGACAACAGATAACAGACCGTCAAAACAAAAATCAAATGTCTGGCACAGTTGAAGGCAAAGAGCTTGTTCCTAAAGGTTGCTTATCTATTGTTTGGAAATATTTCAAATTTAGGGAAAGTGATGTTAACCCAGAACGAATCATATGCAAAGATTGTTGTATAGTGGCGCCTGCATTGCAAAGCTGCACAATTAACTTATTCAAACGCCTGCAAAATCACCATTAGCTGCAGTAGAATATACTGTAGGTCAAGAAATGGTTGCTAATGTGAGTCACCCAACATTAAGTCAGTCTCAAAGGTGAGCCTGTACTGCACATTGGATACATCTATCCATTTTACAAAGACAAAATACTATCACATTCTATTTGGCCAAAAATATGTGTCCAATAAACATGGTGAGTAATGAAAGCTTTATTTTTCCACAGTGCCAACACCTACACTGTGTGCGAAACACACTGCAGTGGAGACAGAGGGATCTCACAGCAGTGAGGACCTGTTTTGTTTACATCAATCATGGAGGCAGAATAAATGGTCTGAAGTATATTCTGTTTCTTGGCGCTTGGGTAATGTGAACAAACACCTTGTTTTTACTTATAGTACTTACACTATTACTTAACATCTTACTACTTTTTCTTCAAGATGCACTGAATTTCGGTGTAAAGGGAGGACCAGTATTTTTTGGATGCAAAGATGTGTACATTAGGGGAAATATAGCACAGGCCAGATGTAAAAATTATGTTGAGTTGATGTGACAAAACATCTTTGTCACTGATATCAGTGAATAATCATGATAAAATATCCTGATCTCAGTCTTTTAAATCTTTCAAGTATTTGCATGCTTTGAAAGTTTCTTTTACACTTTAAGCCCCAGAAAGGAAATTAATTCAGTGAGTCAGTGTCTCCAAACTCCAAACTTGACTAATGCTAAACTATTCACTGACTCTGACTATTTGTAAGAAAATCTGATTTACAGGAGTGTGGGTGAAAAACACTGAAGTATTGTACTGAACTACGTGTATTCAGTCCTGCATAGTAATGCTCAGGGTGACTGGGCGGTTCTGATTTTCCTTTGCAGCAGATGCACCGATGTGAATACACAAATGCATACTTGACACAGTCATTTAAAAGACATGAGAGCTGAGTAACTGGAAAAATTACATAACCTACTTTTCTGGATAAAATGCAGACATTTTAAGCCATCAAAATGAAAGTATTAAGGCATAAACAAGAAAAACACTTAGCTCTGTGCTGGACTGGGGCCAATGTAAGCATAGCCAGAGCAACAAGAGTCCCTGAGCCAGGTCTGCGAGTCAGACAGCGAGCAGCGAGGTGATTCACGGCAACGCAATGACAAACGCACAGTTTCAGTGAAGCTTTCTGCTGTTTTTCAAAGAGAGGAAGCAGATAAGTTTATGTTGGCCATCACTGGGGCCAGAAGACTTTCATTAAGTGTAACGCTGATGCTGAGACATATACACAAGTTCTTCATCCAGCCCGTCTGAGACTGTAGAGAGAAAATACAGTCAGATGCTTCCAATATTGTCCATGTTATTCTTAAGCCAGAACCTGCCATGAATGCAGAGCTTGACAAGCATCCATTATGTGAGAGAAGGTGACAGTCAGTTCCAGGGATCTCGTTAAAATTGACCAACATATCCCTTGGGGACGAAGGATGAGGTGGTTAGGCCAATTTCAGTCAAAAACAACTGTGGCTATATATAAAACTACTTACTGACAGAAACTCTGCTGCAACTCTAGAAGTATCATGTTTTAAATTGGAGATCCTTTTTCATTGACATTTTGAGTTATTGTGTTATTGAGTTTATATCTATGTGGCAATGTCTGTACTAAAGGAAGTCTGATATACTGTGAATAAGATGTAACTGGAGGCAGCTGGAATGTACTGTGATCTCTAAATTGCCTTAGTGGAATTCAGACAGAATCCCAACTCAATACAAATTCATATACACCATAAAACATCCAGCTGTGCATGGCTAAGACCTATTTTGGATACAAAGCAGTTTATATTAAGTTTGCACTCCTACTATCTGCGTACAAATGCTGGTTCTGGAAAATTCTATTCACTCTATTCTCCTATATTTATGTACAAGTGTATTCACAATCGTGCTCTGCATGAGGGTTCAACTGGGGACAGAAACAAAAGAATGGTTGAGATATGCTTAAGGTTTGGTTAGGCTAGTGGTTCAGGCTAGACAACTAAAATTATGGCAGGGCTAAAAAAAAAAAAAATCTGTTGGTCTGTAAGAAATGACTAACTCTGCTACTGCAAGAAAGCCAGACGCACTGCAGTTCCACCCCACCTGGCTTTCACATCTGAACACCCTTTTCCACAAATTTGGAGTCAAACATTGAAGATGGAACAATTTATGGTCAGCTGAAGCTACTACTGCTTATACACGCAAGAGGCCCTCAGTTGGAAGCAGGGTGAAGTCAAGAAAGGTTTATCTTTATGCAGAATGTGGAAAAAACAACGTGGCAACAACTTACGTGTACTATTCCTTAATGAATACAACATGCATGGGGACAGTGGCCTCTGACGCACATAATGACACACTAAAGTCACTCACAACCCAGAAAAAAGAATAAATAGATAAAGGTTTTTTTTTAGAGGAACCCTGTAGATTGAGACAAATGATGTGTGAATAACTACTGCACTGATAATGTGAGCATCAAAGACCAACATTAGCGGATGTACCACAAACAACTTTGCATTTAATGTCTGGTTTACAGTAAATGATAACACAAATATCTAATCAGCCAATCACATGGCAGCCACTCAATGCATTTAGCCATGCAGACATGGTCAAGACGACCTGCTGAAGTTCAAACTGAGCATGGGGAACAAAGGTGAATTTACGTGACTCTGAACATGTCATGGCTGTTGGTGCCAGACGGGCTGTTTTGAGTATTTCAGAAACTGTTAATCTACTGCGAATTTTCCTCACAACAATCTTGAGGGTTTAGAAGGAATTGTTAAAAACAGGAGAAAATATCCAGTTCTTGAAGGAAATCAGCGTATAGGAATCTTACCGAAGTCAGTTATTTCCTGTTTTTGCTTTTAAATTGTGTTACTGCTCCAGCATGTACCCCTTTAAAACACAGCTGGATCCTTAACTTCCTGTCTGACAGACGCCAAGTGGTCAGACCAGGCAGCATCACTTCATCCCCCATCACACTGAACACTGGTGCTCCACAGGGGTGTGTACTGAACCCTCTCTTGTACTCACTCTACACCTATGACTGCACGGCCACTAGCAACTCCAACATCACTGTGAAGTTTGCGGATGACACTACAGTGGTGGGTCTTATCACCAAAGGTGATGAGACGGCCTACAGGGAGGAGGTCAGCGCCCTGACCCACTGGTGTCAAGACAACCATCTCACCCTCAACGTCGCAAAGACAAAGGAGTTGATAGTGGACTTCCGGAGGTGCAGAGAAGTACACACCCCCATCACCATCAACGGCGCTGCTGTGGAGAGAGTGAGCAGCTTCCGGTTCCTTGGTGTACATCTGGCTGAGGATCTTACGTGGTCAGTACACATAAACAAAACAGTGAACAGGAAACTGAGACTACAGTTCCCATTCCCAATTTGTGCTCACCAAAACTGCATAATTAACTGGTCTAAAGAGCCTAAATTTTTCTTGCAACATTTTAAATAAAGAACAAGAGAGCATGGATCCATCCTTCCTTGTATTTATGGTTTAACCCCCCCGGAGATAGTATAATCCTGGCGATGGTGTAATACTGTCACAGATTTTTTTGGCACACTTTGGGGCAATGCTTACATGCAACAGTCTAACTCTATCCCTTTATGACCACAGTGTACCCATCCTCTCTTGGCTGCTTCAAGCAGAATTACGTGCTATGTCAAAAAGCTCAAATCATCTCAAATTGGCTTCTTGAACATGTCAATGAGTTCATTGTACTCAAATGGCCTCCCTACTCACCACATCTGAATCCAATAGAGCATCTTTGAGATGTGGTGGAATGTGAGATTTGACTCATGTAAATCTGCAGCAACTGTGTGATGCTATCATATCATCGCGGATCAAAATCTCTGAGGAATGTTTCCAGCACCTTGTTAAATCTAATCTCCTTGGGTCTGTTCAGCTGCCCTGCGACTGTCCCTCTTTGATGCTCTGAACAGAAGCTCTTGTGGCATGCTTTACCATTTACCATAAGTCCATTCCTGCCAGACTATCACTGGTCAATCCAGGATTAACTTATCTTCTCTGTGTGTGAGAAAGAGTTTTTTTTTTGTTTTTTCATTACGACAACGGAACATAAAGTGCATGCATGCGTGTTCTGGAAGTGGGGTGCAAGTAACAAGGAGGCATTTAGAAAGCATTCTTTTCTTGTAATAAACTCTGCATAAATTAAAACCACTTGTTCCCAAAAATAAGTCAAGCAAAGAACGTGACTCATCAGCTCCAAAAAGAAAAAAGAAAAAAAAAGAAACAAAAAACAAAAAAACCAATAACCCAAAAACAAAACAATGGAAAAATGTTTCCCTGTGGAATTAGTCAAAAATAAATGCAGATTACAAACTGCAAAAACAACCACTGGGCACTGAGTGATGCTAAGATAAAGGAAGCATTTTAAAATAAAATAAAAAATAGATTTTTCCACTTCCCTCTTCCCTCTCTCTCCTTTGGCATTTTGCTGACACAGCACAGGCCAGACCTGAAACCCACACTCCACCTCTGTCTCATTTTCTTTTTTGGAGTACGGGCCGGCAATGAATAAACCTCCAGTATGGACACAGGAAGCAGCTCAGCAACTTCTCAGGTTTGGACGTACTCTTAGTGGGAAAACAGACCACTTGTGAAAAGTAAATGTCAGAATGAGTCAACACCATCTTTCCTGTCATTAAAAGAAGACATAGGAGACGCAGGGCAACATACCATTTTTTGCTAATGTATAAGTGTAGGAGACAAGTTAAAGGTACAGTTTAACATTTTTTGTTGGAGAAAATCCCTGAAATGCAGGGTGGATGTATAAACTATGCAGGCTACATGTTTTTCTAAGCTTCCCGTCTTCATGGCTTCTAGCTCCCTGTTTTATGCAAAGACGTGAGCACAATATCAATCTGCTCATAGTATGTGACTGTTTATATCGAAACATCAAACTACATCTTGAGTGGACAAACAAGAAATGCTGATGCTTCCCTATAAGACTGAGGACCTAAATGACTAGTTTTAGTATGAAAAATATAGAAATGATGTGCCGAGTGAATATGTTTTGAAGGTCTGAGAGCAACATGAAACAAATTTCTCCCTGCCAATCAAAAACTAATATTGCTGGGGAGGGAGGGATTGTGTTTCTTGTACAGAATCTGTGCCAAAGAGCAGTTTTGATAGGTTTCAAGTCCAGCAACTACTTGAAAAAATACAATTTAGGTATACAACTTCCCTTATCGCTTATGTGATCTGTTTAGAAACCAGAGGTCAAACAGCTCAGTAAAAAGTGCAGATGGTCTGAATAAATAATAGGCAACATATATATTGTCTGAATGACACAAAAACACATTCATAGCAACAACGATGTTTGGTTTGGAAGCAAAGAAATGCAAACTGCCCTATTCTTGTAAGAAGAGTTGGATCAGCACATGCATTCATGTTTAACGCACATACAGTAATAGACAGCCTAGAAAATAAACAAAAGCTACTTGTAAAAATAAACAACATTTGGAACGTCTTGTACATGAGATACATTGTTATCCAAAATGCTGCAACAAGAGTACAAACAGGAACCAGGAAGAGAGAACATATTTCTCCTACATTAGCTTCTCTTCCTGATTAAAACCAGAACTAAATTTAAAATGATTCTTTCCATATAAAAAGTCCTGAATAATCAAGCTTCATCATATCTTAGAGACCTCATATTCTCCCAATACATCACTTCATTCTCAGACTGCAGGCTTACTTGTGGTTCTTAGAGCTTCCAAGAGAAGAACAGGAGGCAGAGCCTTCAGCTTTAAGGGCCCTTCCCCCATCGAACAAGCTCTCAGTTTGGATTCAGGACAAAGACACCCTCTCTAGTTTTAAGACTGGACTTAAGCCTTTCCCTTTTGATTAAACTTATAGTCGAGGCTGGATCAGGTGGTCCTGAACCATCACCTAACTATGCTGTTATAGGCTCAGGCTGCTGGGGGACTTCCTATAATTAACTGAGCTCTTCCTCTTCACTCACCTATTTTCACCAATAATGCAATTACAAGCTAATATTGTGTGTCACTGACTTGTCTTCTTTCTCCAAAAGTTCTCCCTATGCTGTCCTTTTTCTCTTCTCCTTCCAAACTGTCATGTTAGACAGCTTCCCCCACACAGAAGTCTAGCTGTGCTGTAGGTCTCTTCCTGTTAAAAGGGAGTTCTTTCTTCCCACTGTCACTAAATGCTTGCTTGTAGAGTTGTTTCTTTCTAATTGTAGGTTCTTTACCTAAAATTAGAAGACTGTTGCTGCAAATTGGATCTCTACACATAAAATTTAAACTGACTTTAACTTATTTAAGGTAGGTATTTCACCTACTGCATTTAGGCTGCATAAACACTAAGGACTCTGTAACACTCAAATATTAAAGGGATAAAATTTGATCTGTTTTTATTGGGCATTTATGGGAATTGCAGGAAGCTGCATTCCATTTAAGCACCACACATGGTGTCTGAAAATTAAAGCCAGTACAGAAATGTCTGAAATGTACATTTTTTATCCAACAATGGGTACCTCCTCTGTAAAAGAAAATCTTATGTAGTGTTTGTGGACTCTCAGATCCACTTTACATATCAGAAATCTTTCCTGTTGCCTACAGATTCTGCATATGTCACAAGCCAATGGCTGATATCAATATAGCCATACATCTAGGATGTTAACAACATCTGTTTTGAGGTCTATATATATATATTACCTGATGAGTGGGTAAGTCAACAAACCTGTCTGCATAAGACCCAAATACATACCAAGAACAGATCCAGTGGGAGGCAGTTTTTATGTTTTATATAGCCCAGGGTTTAACAGAAGTACACATGTGCTGATAAAACTGCAAAGTTATCAGCTAGTCAGGAACACCCAGGATATTGTGGTTTCTCGTTCCACTGTAATCCTTTTCTGTTATAACAAAGAAATAAAATAAAAAAGAAAGCTACAGCCAAAAATAAGTACCTTTCTCGGAAATGAGTTGCAGTCTGCATTTAACCTCAAGGATTATTGCAGATGGGCTACAGCCAAGACACACACAAAAAAGTGTGCAAAATCACTGATGTGTCATAAGAAATATGAACCAGTTAAGGTGGTCACAGCAGATGGTTCCAGAAGTCACTTTATACTTACCAAACCTTTTATAACCAAAGGACTGCACCTCCTCCTCATCAGCAAAGTCGTCTGGAAGGAGAACAGTAAAAGGGATAAAATTTAATGGAAAGTAAACAAAAAGAAACCAAAAACCAATAGAATGTTAAATTCAGTCAGACAGAAATAAAGAGATGTGAGCTTGAATATACTGTAAACTGTGCCTGTTGATGAAGAGATTGAAACATTACTGAAACCCTAAGATTAGCTTTTGTTTTCTACACAAATTACAGTTTAATAAAGAACAGACTTCTCCAGTCAATTTAAATCAAAATTTTCCTTTGTAGAGGATATTTAAAACCATGTCTCTCTCAATGAGTACTGTAAGAAAATCATATAGGAAATGATTTTTTTTGCCCACTGAATCTGCCTTAAACATTTTAAAAACATGTCCAAAATTTGTCCAACTGAGATCGTCTAAATCAGACTATCAACATGTCCAACCTTGACAGGATTGAACCCCAAAACCACTGTGTGGGATTTTTCTCCCATGTCTGTGGGAACAACTCTAACCCATGAAAATAAAGAAACAAAACATGTCCCAATAATCTTATGACAAAAACCCCCTTTTTCATCTATATAACCTTAAAAGGGGCAATAAATGTCTGAAGACTAGAGCAGTGACTCTTTTCTATCAGTGCTTCTTCAGCTGGAAACGGGAGAAGTAAGAAATGTGTGATGGGAAGCTGCCTCTTTCCAAGGTCTAGTACTGAAATAAATGACTCTGACCTTTTAGCAGACCCCATGGACAGAGAGCAGATGGAGCTAAGAGGTGACCAGAACAATCTAAAGTGTTGTAAAACATACTAAACCAATCTTACAATTTGTGTTTCCCTATCCCTACACCCCCAACAACCTCTTTCCTGTTTATGTTTCCAAGTAACATGAAAACATCCCATTACAATAGTTGTATCAGTGTAAGTCTGGAGCTGCTGAAAAGTCATTTTTGGGAAATGGAATTTTACCCGAAGGGCTGACCTGAAAAAAGCGCAAGTCAAAGTGAGTGTTATTTGGATTTGGCGATGCGCACTGCTGCATGGGGCCAGGATACTTAAGAAAGATTGTTTAACATTCCAGAAGCAGATACTAGTGAGACTAATAGTTACATAATACTGAGAGGACACAATTTGTCCATTTTGGAAGGTTAGGCCATCTGTCTCTCTGATATAAACAAAGTCCTGCATGGAAAAGAAAGTTTAAAATATATAACAATGATAATAATAATAATAATATAAGATTTTTCACACCGTTACTGATATTTACTGATTTAAAACTCTGACATATATGTTGGCTGATATTTTTTTTCTACCAGACAGACGAAACATTGCCAGATTTCAATAACATTTGTTATATATAGATATTTATGAGTCCTTACTAAGATAATACAAAGAAAAATAATGTGCTTTATTGTCACATTAAGTGGTGGATTACTTGTTTCTGCGCCGCCTGACTTTGCTTGGATCAGCTAGCATTCCAAAAGTGTTGACAACAGAGAAGTTGCATTAACAATCATAACACAATTGAAGGGTGTTTCTTCGATCTCTTCTTTAAATGCTGATACCAGTATATTGAAAAACAGCTAATATCGCCCAATATATTGGCCCCATCAACATCAGTATTTTAAAACTTGAATCCTACAGCAGTCCAGTGCCTCTTTGTGTTTGCCTTCTATAAGTATTTATTTGCCTTTAATTATCTTCTGTATTAAGACGTCCCTTCACATTTATATTCAAATTTTAAATGAAAGCAGTAACAATACATACAGATAAACAGTGTAAAAATACTGATATTTATCCTGTTAAAATCTCTGCTTGTATTAGCAATGTGCAGTATCTGTAAGATTAGATTAAAAAAAAAATACACTTCCATGTCTCTATATCTATATAAAAATAAGCAGTAGGATTCAGTAGAGTGGAGTTCCTTAAGGCTCTGTGGGGCCTATTCTGTTTTTGATGTACATTCTTCCTTTAGGCCAGATAACACAGCAGTTTCTTGATGTTTCTTATCATCTTTTGCTGGTGATATTCTGCTATACTGCTCATTTAAGCCTTCTGAAGGTCACAAACTCTCCAAGGTCTCCAAATTTAGGTTTTATTCTTGGTCAAGCTTTTTCCTTGGAGTGACACTTAAAATGGATAGTAAGAACCTGTTTTTGTGATTTGAGAAACATCTCAAAACTTAGATTAATTGAGTCAACAAGTGAACCTGAGATGATAATTCATGCTTTTCTTTCTACAAGACTGGACTACTGTAATCGTCTGTTTACTTGTCTAAACAAGAAAGGGCCAAGAATCAAAACCTTCTAGTGGTCCCCCCACACCCGTTTCAGAACTCGAGAGGAGCCTTCCAAGCTGTTGCGCCCAGATTGCAGAATGCACTTCCTCTATTTCTACAGAGTATGGACTCTGTAGAGTCTGATCCTAGCAAGTATTTACCTGCCTTAATGGATTTTATATGATTTGCGGTTTTTTTTGTTTTTGCATTGAGGTTATGCAGTGCCATAATTTCTGAATTCTTTAATTTGATGGTCAGGCCATAAATCATTCCCTTTCATTATTATTATTATTATTATTATTATTATTATTATTATTATTATTATATTTGTTTTTCTAAAATCAGGAATATCAGAAATTGAAAGTATAAGGGCAATGTCTGTCATTCTGCTGGGCGGAAATAATGTGAAATCCCAGAGATGATCAAAAATGTGGTCAAAATGTGAAGCTCTCTAAGAGAGACCACAAGATGGCAGTAACCAGTGTTTTTTATTTGTAAGAGGGAAACAGCTTACTGACCTATAAAGCTTGGACCTCAGAGACTGACATGGAGGAGCTTAATTTAGTCCAAAACACCAGGGCAATACATGAGAATCGCATCTGGGAAATCTTTATCTAAACCTTGATTTAAAACAACACGTTCTCCCTCCCGAGGCAGTCACACACTGCACCATGATTCATTTTTTTCCTAAGTTTTGAAAAGTTCTCCTAACACGGGTTAGTGTTTGATGTGCAGCAGTGGACAGATGCAAAACAATCCCAAACAGAGTGCCTTAATTGATTCCAGATGTTAGACGCCAGTTGTAGCCTACGCATTCCTCATGCCCCAGACTGAGAGAGAGAGAGCGCGCGCAGAAAAGTGTGACAAAAAAGCGCGAGAGGAATGTGGGGTAAACAGAAAGTAGACCGAAGTTTGCTATTTAGATATTTTCCATCATTTTAAAACTTTTGTCCCCAGACTGAGCTTACCTTTCATTGTGGTTTACAGGACTATACCGTTGTGAAGCTGCTGTTTGAAGTCACATCCACAGCATCGCAGTGGCATTTGCCCGAAACCTCCCGTTATGCGCCAAGGCACCTTGAATCCGTGGGCTTTCCCGGTTTCCTTAGCGTGTTGATAGGTTATTAAAAAGAATAATAATAACAATAATAAGATTTCAAAGCTCCATCCGCAGCTCTTTAAGCTAGACCTCCTTCAGCGCAGGTAACTTTAGTGCTGCATAAAAAGGACGCACTTTGCTAAAAATAAGAAATGGAAGAAGAAGTTCTAAAAAAGTAGGGAGGAAAAATGTAAAATAGTTATGTGGTTGTTGGAAGGGATGCTGAGTTTGAGGGTGTATCCGAGTCATGAGCGCTCCAGTCACACCCGCAAGAGTAACAGGAGAAACTCCAAAGTGAAGGAATCCATACGTGAGAGGAAGTGGCTGCTTGGAGAAACCACGTGTTCCTCACATCTGTGCGCACCGTCTGCAGAGGGTGTTTGCACATACACACACAGCGCACAGCTGCCATTGTGCGGTTCATTTTGATTTCCCCAGTCTTAATATGGGAGAATGATTCTGAATTATAGTGATTCCAAATGTTGTGTTCCCCGTTATTGGTTCAGTTTTTATGTCCGAAAACACAAAACCGAAGAAGAACTCAGAGTGGACTGAAATGTTTGTCTCATGGCAAACTAACTAAATAAATACATAAATAAATAAAATAAAAGGTAGAAGACTTCTATTTTATTTTCAGATTTTCCATATTATAGTTTTATTTTTACGTCATCATTCTTATTATTATTACTTTTTTAAGAGGAGCTCCAGTTGTTTAAATATGCGCAGTTAAAAATGTGAAGAAATTGGAGAAGATTTTTTTCTCTTTTGGTCGCTTGGGGAGCTAATTATCACAAGGTGTTAGGGCGTCCAGAATACATGAGGAGCTCTGGTATTCATTTGAGGATCTGAGTACAATAGTGCTCCACACTTCTTTTGATTCTCTTTTGGTCTGTATAAATAACTGCTCAATAAAATGGAAAAAGATGCAAATATTGAATAAAGGGGTTATCAGATGAATAAATACAGTCACACACATTTTATTAGGTGCATGCTGCTAATGCAGGTGTCATGCCAAAAAGTCACTTCCAATGTTTGTATCTGTTTTCATGTCTAATATCCCTGCTCCTCTTTGTAAACAGGCTGTAATCAAGAGAATTTATCAATGGGTTTTACCTGTTTTGCAAGGATCCTTATGAGTTCCTAGTGTGAATTGTAGCCTCAGTTTTCTGTTCTTAGCTGACAGGAGTGGCACAGTTTTTAACAGTTTTTAACAGTTTCATTCATTATAATTCAGTTCTCTGCTTATGTCTTCAACCCAGGACTTCAGACTTTGATCAGTGCCACAATATTAAACATGACACACACACCCAGCACTATTTGTGTAATTGATTATTATCAGGATGTCCAAAAACCTCCCAGAAAAGCCTTCAGTTAATCCAAAATGCTGCAGCAAGAATACTGACAGGAACTAGAAAGAAAGAGCATATTTCTCCTGTTTTGGCTTCCCTTCATTGGCTCCCTGTTAAATCCAAAATTGAATTCAAAATCCTGCTCCTCACA
This sequence comes from Maylandia zebra, assembly GCF_041146795.1. Lineage (NCBI taxonomy): Eukaryota > Metazoa > Chordata > Actinopteri > Cichliformes > Cichlidae > Maylandia > Maylandia zebra. Next base: position 13,577,911 of record NC_135184.1, read on the forward strand.
TACAAGGTCTTAAATAATCAGGTCCCATCTTACCTTAATGACCTTGTAGTACCATATTACCCTATTAAAGCACTTCACTTTCACACTACAGGCTTACTTGTTGTTCCTAGAGTATTTAAAAAATAGAGTGGGAAGCAGAGCCTTCAGTTTTCAGGCCTTCTTCTTCTGTGGAACCAGCTTCCAGTTTGGATTCGGGAGACAGACATTATCTCTACTTTTAAGATTAGGCTTAAAACTTTCCTTTTTGCTAAAGCATATAGTTAGGGCTGGACCAGGTGACCCTGAATCCTCCCTTAGTTATGCTGCAATAGGTGTAGGTTGCTACGTGATTCCCATGATGCATTAAGTATTTCTTCTTCAGCCACCTTTCTCACTCACTATGTGTTAATAGACCTCTCTGCATTGAATCATACCTGTTATTAATCTCTGTCTGTCTTCCACAGCATGTCTTCCTTCTCCCACCCCTCCCTGAGCCTGGTTCTGCCGGAGGTTTCTTCCTGTTAAAAGGGAGTTTTTCCTTCCCACTGTCGCCACAGTGCTTGCTCATAGGGGGTCATATGATTGTTGGGTTTTTATCTGTATGTATTATTGTAAAGTCTACCTTACAATATAAAGAGCCTTGAGGCAACTGTTGTTGTGATTTGGCGCTATATAAATAAAATTGACCTGAATTTCTCAATGAGTAATTGTGTGCTTGAAATCTTACACAGCCAAGTGCCATTTTATACATTCAACTGTTTTATGTTGAGCTGAGCCATGGAAGGACATGGGAGGAACGGGTTTGCCCTGCAGTGTTATAGGAACCAGGTGCAGAAGGTGTCAGTGAGGCTGAAGCACTGGCTGTTTTTGATTATTATCCATAAGGACTCTATTATCTGGGTCACACCATGCAAAGAGGGCACATTTTTGAGAATGATGGGAGCAGCAGTGAGAGAATCCCTCGCATTTGACCAAGAATGAAAACTTTTAATGGAAACAGCTTTCTGCTGAGAGGAATGTGTCCCTTTACTAAAAAATAGGCTGGACTGGCTTCTATTCATATAATATATAACAGAGTGTACTATTCACCTCTTTCACCTGTGCCAGTATAGGTTATGAGATCAGTCCGGCTCAGGTTAAAAAAACCCCAAAACAAGCTTAACAACAGAAAGAATAACGTGTAAAGCTCAGCTCACTGTGTGTGTGTGTGTGTGTGTGTGTGTGTGTGTGTGTGTGTGTGTGTGTGTGTGTGTGTGTGTGTGTGTGTGTGTGTGTGTGTGTGTGTGTGTGTGAACAGGACTGAGACAACCATGTGTGCTTGGTTGCTTGGTTGACTGGTTAATGGTTAATTTAACATTAATATTTGTGTGTGCAGCAAACATTTCCAAAAGCCTTTACACAGATGTACAGCTGCTGGCAGATGTAATCAGAATTTGCAGTTGATTCTGAGACATTTTGACTCTTTTGTGGTTATTTAACTTGAATCCCTTCAGGGACATCTTCTCTACACCTCATACAAAAGCCAGCCACAGAGTAAACCTCGCTCAAACCTTTCAGCCTCTAATGTGCACGTACAAGACTTCTGGCATCTGATGGTTAGTCTTGTCTGACATGTGCCGATACCCCATTACAACATTTGAAATAAATACATTTTTCTGGTTGTCAACAGTACGTTTGATGTGACTAAGCAGTCTCTTGTCCAAAACAAACCACTCAGTCAGTGTGACGACTGCTGGATTAACGGGCATCAACCTCAAGCAAGGACAGTAATAGGATAAAGCTGAAGTGGAAAGATTACCAACAGATCTCGTCAGGTCAAGATATCCTGACGAGATCTGTCCACACCGAGCACTTTGTTTATTTCGGTCGACAGAGAAGCACCTTCAGTCTGCTGCTGGTGAGTTGTGCCTCATGTAATCGCTCTGTTGTTGTTATGTTTGTCTTTTAGTTAATCAACACTTCTTCAGCTAACTTTTATCATTAACGCTTTTTCTAAGTGAAGTCGGAAATTTTCCATGAGCTGTGATGGCACAGCAACAGTTGTAGATAGATAGATACTTTAATTATTGCCATAAATAAAATTCAAATATTCAGCAGCTGTATTTAAAAATTAACCTAAATTCATAACCATAACCATAAATAATGAAATCATGTTAAAAAAAAAATTACACCATTCTTCCCCCTTTTTTTTACCCACTCATCCTGGATGTCAGCTGGCAAAGGGCAAAAAGTGAGATACGCCAAGGAAAAGACAGGAGTCTGTTATTGGGTTATAGTTGAATCAGTTTAAACATATTTTAATAAAAACTGGAGACAGTAAAATAGAATAGAGAAGCTGTTTTTAGCACATCCCTAAAAAGTTCATCCCTGTTTACTGTAAATCCCTGCTGCATGCCAAATTGTGTAACTCACGAGGCTTATAATTGAGGCACAGGCTCTAGAAAATTCAGGCAGATGATTTAATTGTTACCAAACTGGCAACCCAACTCAAAACAATTCAAAAATGTATTTTTAAAGTTTCCTCTTTTGTGTATCCTTGTGATTTTATGGAGCTTAACCTCCTGACACAGCAGATGTCCCTGTCGGAAACACAGCTTGCAAAATTTTTGAGCTGAATTTGACCCTACGGTGCCTTTTGCTTGGTGATCACCGCCTGCTGCTGACCTCACACTGGTGCTGCTTAAAGTAAAAACTAAACTCAGTCAGCCAAATGAATAAAAAGATAAGAAAAGAAAAAGGGCAAAGCCTCCTCATAGAGTCATAACAGGCTACACCATTGCTCTAAACAATATAAGTTAAATTTGTTTAAATGCAGTAAAGTATAGTGATCACTATTCTGTGCAGGAAACTATTGGTGAAATGTAAACAAATATGGTAACTGAGAAGTAAGTATGAGAGAGGTGGGATTTTTCGCACGATCTGACCCTGACCCTAACCCCAACCCTTTAATAAACGCTAAGCAGAATTGATATTGTCCTTGCAACACTGGAATTTCATAAATGCACGAATGGCTTGGTGCGCCAAAGAATAACGTCAGAAGAATGTGATTGGTCACTTGCAATGTTGATCCTGGAACAACATTTACTATGTTGTTCCAGGATCAACACCAACACGACGATATAAGATCATCCGGATTTTTCAGCGCCTAGTGGCTGTGTAGCGCCACCAAGTGGGAGACTTCTATATGACCACGTTAAATCAGGCTCACGCTCACCCTTAAATCCTGTCGCCTTTGTGGCTGACTAGATAGCACTTATTGTTTTCTTGAAAATGGATAAAGATGGATTTGTGTATGCAAGCACAAATAAGTCAAATTGTTAGATTTGAAAGCAAAGAAAAGAAAGCCTAAGAAAAAAACTCCAGAGAGCACAAACCTCCGCCTCGGCAGCTCACTCTCTGGGGAGTAGTTACATTTAAAGGGAAATAAGTATATTCTTTATATATTCATGTTATTTTCATCGTCCTTTTTAGAAGTTTGTAGTGCAGTAAAGCCAAGTGCAAAGTGCAGGTGTTCACCATCTTAATATACTTGACATAATTTTGAGTATAATTGTTATTTTGAGTATTTTTTATTTTTGTGCATATAGTTCACATGTGGCATTCATTTCATTGACTATTAAAACAATGGAATGTTTAAATGTTTAGGGATAAATATCAAGTTAAAAAGGTTTTAAAATACTCATGAACATGCTATTTGTATTAAAGTTGTTATCAATTTAAAGTATTATAACTTGTAATTGTAATGTACATAAAAAATAAGATTTAGCTGTACTCAAAAAGTTCTTGTCAGTCTCAAAACTGACATTTGAAGTAACTATGTGTAGCATTATTTGCATATTAATCTAGTGACCTTAAATGAGAGGTCACCATGATGCCATGATTTGCTTACTCATCTTTGCAAAACGATCTCTTTGATAACAATCTTAAAGTTTATGCACAGATAGGCTCTAATTGTGTTTAAATCTCAGTGTCTAAATGTGAGTCGGTTTCATACGTAACCCCTAAATCACACTTGGTATATCCTGTCAGACTTTTTATTAGTCGCTGTGACAGAGCTCCAAAATGAACTTCCTGCTGGGTTTAACACTTTTGTTGGTGACGCTGGGTCTCCTCGATTCTGTACCTACGGATCAAGGTGAAGGCATCTCAGAGGACACTTTAAAACGTGAGTTTGCAGAACAGACACTTCCAAGTAGATTTGGTTCATCTAATTATTCTTTTGTTCAGAAATATTTGTAAGTGACTTTGAAGGAAATGTGTTTCTTGTTCTTAATATTAAACTTTTAGGGTTTAATAGTGTGTTTATGTGTAGACTAAAATGCACTCAGTTTCCTTTTGTTTTCTCAGAGTTGTCACTGGGTGGTGAGAAGCTTGTGGATGAGGAGGTAAGGAGAGCTTTGTATGGGGTGAAGCAGATGAAGGAGGTGATGTGGAGGAATGAGCAGAAGCATGAACACCTGATGAGGTCTTTGAGAAACAGCAGCGAAAAGAAGAAGGTTGGATCCACGTTTGATTTCCTGCAAAAGAAAATAAAAGATTCAAGTCAATGATGAAAACATATTAAAGAATCCTATTTTGACCACCAGGGGGCAGCAGAACTAGCCAAGGAGGTGACTGAGAAGCTAAAAGAGGCAGAGGAGCAGTGCAAAGACTCCCTGCAGACTGAGTGGGAGGACTGCAGACCCTGTCTGGAGGATGCATGTAAAAACTTCTATACCTCCACCTGCCGCAGGGGCTTTGCTTCTTTCCATACTAAGGTATGCAGACTTTCATGCCCTTCAAATAATGCTGCTAGAAATAAAGTTACATGTTCTCAGTTGAAAAATGACAGTTGTACAGTTGGCGCAATCTTCTCCCACTGACAGACTGTTGTATTTTCATAACAATGCATTGAATAACTTTGTCTGAAGTCGCTTGAATAAATTAGTCAGTAATGGGAGTCATAAAAATTGAGTGCAAATCCATTTTAAAAATACTGAGACAAAAACTGAAATATTATTTTATTAATTTATTATCATTAATTAATTTTTTTCATTGTGTATTTGTTATAATAGCGTTTTTGTTTTGTATATTAACAATAAAACAATACCTCAAAATAAATCCTGATGTTTGAGTAGTAGATGCTAAATTCAGCTAAAACGGGATGTTTTTGAATTATCTCCCAATCCTGAAATCACAGTTGTTCTATTCTATTCTGTGAAATGCATCAATTTCCATCACTTCTGTTTTGTAGGTAGAAAACTTTTTTAAAAGAGTTTCCCGGCGCTTTGGTCCCCGTGAGACCAACTTGGAAGCAGGGGACATTCTGGTAAACCAGGATAACAACACAGACACAGAGATCGTCCAGATGGAAGACTCCTTCAACCGACTGGTCAATAAAGTGGGAATGCTGGTGAACCGTAGCGTCACCCTGGTCTCTAAGCTGAGCAGCAGGCTTGACAAAGCTCTTCAGAGAGCCTTTCTGAACAACACCGATATCCTGATGGAAGAAACCACCTCTGATCCCTACGACCCTGCCCGGGACTCGGGCTTCCTGCAGGGTGTGGGACTAGAGGAAGTACTGGAATCCTTCTTTGACTTTGCTAAAAGTGTGGTGGATGAGTTTGGAGCTGTGGTGACCCAGGTGTTTGATGATATCCACAAGACAGTGGAGGAGGAGAAGAAGAAAGGTAATGATTAAGCCGAGCAGTTTGCCTCACGTGTGCCAGTGAGCGTGTGCCAAATATACAAAAAATGATAACAGCTGCAGATTTCTCTGGTTCCATCTGTAAATTTATAGAGCTGCTGCTGGAATTGGTTGGAATTAAAATATGCAGATTCCTTGCTCCCAGTGTCACATGGTTTGGAACTACTGAGTTGAAATCATTTTAAATGTAATTGAACAAATTTCAGTGCATTTTCTTATTTGTAAGTTAACTGTACAGACTGAGTTTTATTATTCTTAGCTGTTCCATAAAGTGTTAGCAAACTAAAAAATAAATAAAAAATTCTGTTGTAGAGAGGGAAAGTCTTCCTCGCTTCCTGCAGAACAGGAAGCTGTGCAGAGCCCTCCGCAGACAGACATCAGAGTGCTGGCAGCTACAGAGCGAGTGTGAGAACTGCCAGGGAGCTCTGCTCACAGGTGAGCAACCACCAGCCTCAACCTGGACGTTTATTCGAGCTGACATTTTGAAACTTAAAACTTTATCTTCTTCTTGGCTCCAGAGTGTCCCAGTGTTCGGGAACTGCACGTGGAGTTGGATGACGTTTCTCAGCTGCTGGAAATCTCCAAAGAGCAGTTTGATGAGATCTTGTCTATTGTCCAGCACCACACTGATGAAACAGTCAGTTGGCTCAGCAACATGTCGGCTGTATACAGCTGGGTGGCTCAGGCTGTGAGCAACAGCAGCGCTTCACAAAATATCTTCCACATCACCAAGGTGAGGAGGGATGGTGGAAGAGGTGGCAAAGCTATGATGAAATATGAAATAAAAACAGCAGATATGTTTTCTTAAAGAGAAATTTAAATGGAGGCATATCCACAGAGCTTTTGTCATGGAACTCTTAAATCTTCAATAAACCGAATTTAAATCGCAAACATTTATAAAATAGTAGAAATACTTGGTGACAATGGGGGAAAAAAACCTCCCTTTCAACAGGAAGAGACCTTTGGCACAACCAGACTCAGGGAGGAGCGACCATCTGCTATGCCTGGTTGGGTGAGGGAAGGAAAATAGGACAAAAGATAAAATATAGAAGAGAGCCAGAGTTTAATTGCTAATGATTAAACACAGCAGTGGAGAATAAATGCACAGAGTGAAAAGAGACGAGTGAAGAAGAAATGCTCAGTGCATCACGGGAAGCCCCTCCCCAGCAGCACTCACCTATAGCAGTGTAACATAGGAATGGTTCAGTCATCTGATCCAGCCCGAACTTTAAGCTTTAGCAAAAAGGAAAATTTTAAATCTGATCGTAAAAGTGGAATATTTATTGTATATGCCACTGCAAAGGAGTGCTTGATGTAAAATGACTTCTTCCACTCTCCAGGTGGCGCCAGAGAGCCACAATGAACAGAATGAGGCTGTTCGTGAGACCAAGGTGGAGGTAAGCATCCTAAACTCTCCTCCGCTTACCCTCACCGTTCCCAGCGAGCTGGAGCTGCAGGACCCAGCCTTCATTCAGTATGTGGCTCGAGAGGCTCTGGAGAAGTACAAGGAGATGGTCAGGTGAGAGCCAGAATGACTGAACCCTTCACCCATGCTTTTGTCAGTATCACTTGTCCTTTTTTTTTTTTTTTTTTTTTTAAAGAAAAAGGCAGAAATGTCATTAGATAGCAAGGCTGAATCTTTCTGAAATATTGATGCAATATTCATCAGTTTTACAACGACGGTGGAGATCATTTAGGTATTGCTTTCTCTGCTTCTTTACAGGTTTGAAGATGAGTAATACTGCAGTGTGCAACAGTGAATACAACTCGAGCATGTTTGTATTGTAGCCATCATCTTGTTGAAATCTACAAATGTCAAATCAAAGTCAGAAAGCATCAGTATTCAGTAAAGTAAAAAGAAGCATAAATTTAAATGAATTTTTAAAAATAGCCACGTTTAAGAAAACATCTGGACGTCTTGGGTCCGACTCTTCAAGAAGATCACTGCAACTCGTCAAGAACACAAGTAGTAAAAGTAACCTTTGAGTAAACCTTTTATTTTTTTTCCTGTACAAAAATCATTATTAGTAACTTTTCTCATTCATTTCATTATTCATGTCCCTACTAGTTCAAGTCCCCATGTCTTTATGTTTAAGAACAATCACACATGTTCTTTGAGTGATGAACAGAAAGAATTACAACAACAACAACAAAAAGTTCACATCTTTGTAGCTTTCATACTCCCAAATTTCCCCATCACACACACCTGGACAGAGAATGGAAGCATTTCTAAGAATTTCTTATTAGATTTTGATCTGTAAAAGCACTAAAGCCCTGTCTGGAACACAGTGTGTGCCAGGTGTTTGTTTTGTCTGTCTGTTTCTATTTAACTCGCACACGAAGTGATATATCATCTGTACCGCCGGGAACTGAACTATGAAAATCATAGGAGAGCGGAGCTGCTCACATGCAAATACCACTGGAGATGCTTCATTAAACATCACCACACGCACGGCTTTGCATAGTTGCATTTCAAACCTATGAGAATACTTGATTGAGGTTGTAGCTTTGGATAAAGCTTTTCCCTCCAGCAAAATCTGAAATGAGGACAGTGTCGATCTGCACACAGTCCCACGTATGACGACTCCTGCACCGTCAGTCACGGCGCTGCAAAATTCGACTGTGTAGATGTGTGCAATAATGAAGAGAAATCTACAAGAATCTTCTGTAGCAATCAGAGCTGTACAACAGGGAAAGAAAGACAAGAAGCAAATCTTATAGAAAGATGAAGACAATCTTAATTAAATTTCACAGCTGAACTGTCTAATCTTTTCTTTTCTTATACAAAACGTTAATCAGGAAAAACTGTTTGCACTTGTAAATTAGCAAAATACCTCTTTATGATTTCAAGTCCCAGATTAAATGACAAAAAAAAGAAGAAAATTTCATTTTGAGATTCAAACAACCCTGTTAAAAAAGAATCATATAAAACACTTGTTATTCCTGCTTCTTCCACCTCGTCACACCTGCTCAAATACACTTTTTATACATACTGTATGTACATCTGCGGTCATCTCTCAGTACATTCTTGCATCCATACGATACCACCGTTTTTCCTCCTCCATTTATTCCACCTCATAATGCTCCACACTTTACAGTCAGAGCACATACGTAACATCTCACACAGTAATTGGGCGCCCACTACATACATATGGCTGACAAATGAAAGGAAATACTCGAATCCTTTGCTCCTTTTGTGCCCACTGAGTCGCCGTTTGTTTTTCCTTTGATTTGTCAGCAGTCTGTTCTTATCAACCTACATATTCATACCAAACTCATATACATATAAAAGCTCTCACTCGAATATCAAAGACTTTTTGTTGTTAAATTTAATTTAAAAAAAGATGGTGGATTGGAGGAAGGGTAGGGGAACTTCTCATTTAAAAAAACGTTCATTAAAAAAATGCATCCGCGAGTAACCATTCATTTGAAAATTTGGATCACAGTGTTGTGGCCAGCCTATATGGATTATTGTGATATGCACAGTTCTCAGAGTTCAACCCGCTTGGACATTTCCCCACATATTTGGCCCCCCAGGTACATAAGGGACAAACCTCTACTTTCTCTACATCGGGTATGTCAGTTTGGAAAAGTTTGTAAAAAAAAAAAAAAAGTATTTTCTGCAGCTTCAGCAGAAACGTTGGTTTTCCTGGATTTTGATCTCTGCCGATGTACCGCGGTTTGCCAGAGTTAGTCCCAGATCCTCCCGACTAGAGGTTGTCTCCTGGCTGATACTGTGGCTCTGTGGCTGTGAAGTAGTCTTCTAAAAAGGACTGGATGTACTCGAAGGTCGGCCTTTCATCTGGCTCCTTCTTCCAGCACTGCTTCATCATCTCGTGCAGTGAATCGGGGCAGCCCTGTGGGCAGGGCATGCGGTAACCTCGCTCTACCTGCTCGAGTACCTCTCGATTCACCATGCCTTAAAGGAAAAAAAAGGACAAGAAATACAATATAAATGGACAGCCATTATATAGTCAGGTTATCCAAACATTCATTACAAAGGTACTTCATACATCTATTCATTTATTTGATCTAAGTAAGGCAGTGGGATTGTAATCGTGGAAATTTACACTATAGACACACAAAAAGGGAGATTATCGCACCATCTAACCTATGTGCCGAGTGAAGCTGTGCACTCTGATGGATGGGAATAAAATTTCATAAATTGGTGGTTTAATATAACTCTAGACGTTTTTCATATAATTTATTTTATTTATTATGGTCATGAGAAATACATCTTCAGAATTTCTGAAGATCTCTCAAAGTTTTTCTTTGGACATTAGCAGCTTTTCCACTAATTTTCACTCTAGTCCTTGTACGGATGTATTCATTTATTTTTGCCTTTGAAGCATTCAAGCACACGCACACACACACACACACACACCTAATATAGTTTGACTTCCACATTAATATGACTTCTCTCTGTGGTTATTTGAAAAACCATATAACAGAAGGAGTCTTCCAAAGTTTTCTGGTCAAGAAAACTAGTACAACTTTTGATTAGGAAATAGCTCAGTGTGCAGCCTGACTGTAGAAAGCGCTGCTGTCATACAGCTGACAGCAGGATTAAATGCCCACGCAGACCACTGTGGTACGGGGGGAAAAAAAACCTCAATGACCCAGTTGGAAGTTCACTCATTATTTCCTGTTAAGACTTTTAGTCAATTTTAAAACACATACAGGGAGATAAGACTGTTAGCAGAAATAAACCGATACAGGTGCTCCAGCGCTCTCACAGAGAAGTCTGCGTAGCTTCCTCCAGTTTACTGGTTTACTCGTAAAACTGAACAACAAGAAAACAAACAGAACTGCTCCAGCTCCGCGTCCCAGTGTCACAGATTTCTTCCCAAGACAGGAAGATCGTGATCATGAACTCTGTGACACAGCACAGAAACAGCTCCGTGGGGAGCTCAACTGCAGCTAAAAGAGGTTATGACACAGAGTCAGCGGCATGGTCACAGCATAGCCGCATCCTCCCCCCTCCATCTCTCTGTGGGAGAGTGGGGATCAGATTATCTCACAGTCGGAGAGGAGAGGAAAAGCCCCGAGCAGCTGCTGAGACCAGGATGTGGTGGCAGCAATATGTCGGCTGCTGAGGTGGTAGAATGATTTACATCTCGCATGTTAAAACCTCAGCTCTAACATCATGTCTGCCTATTCGGGTAACAGTAGATACCTATACACACACACTTGATATAAAATGGAAAAGAAATGACACATCACGGTCCAGACACTTGGTCTAACTGCATCCAAATACATCTGCACTGTCTAGCATCGAATTCAAATAAGAAGAGCAGACCATACATGTACAGTTAGACACTTTATGGTTTAAAAAAATGCAAATAAGTGGGTTCAACCCCCTGAATCTGCAGCTCTGGGGTGAAATAATTAGAGGAATGATTTGCACTGAAACCAAGAAGGCCACTGGAGCCAGATGGACCTCTACAAGACATCGTTAAGTCGTCCATATGGCATGCTCTGTAATCACTGTCAGTTTAACACAGTTCAAGGCACACACTGCAGTACTGATCTCATACAGCAGGGGGCAGAAACGAGGTGGAAGAAAGGGATAAGAAGGGGGATCACACATGCAAGGGTACTTTGCCAGTGACTGACAAGTCACTAAACACCTGAGATGACTCATATCAGATCACATGTGTGGATTTCTATTCTAATTCACAGGGTGAAAAAGCCCCAGATGACTGAGGATGACAATAGCGTGCTGGAAAATAATCATGACGCAAAACTGTCTCCTGGGGCAAACCATCACGAGAACTCCATTCAGCTGAACAAAGGAGGAGGGGCCAAAAGCATCTACAGCAAAAATTAAAAGTGCATTACATGTATCTGCGTGTGCTGTCTTTACCTGGATATGGTACTCTGCCCTTGGTCACAAGTTCAGTCAGCAGGATACCGAACGACCAGACGTCTGATTTAATGGTAAAGCGTCCATACAAGGCAGCTTCAGGTGCCGTCCACTTGATGGGGAATTTAGCACCTGGCAAAAAAAGAAAAGGAAACAGCGAGGCGAGTCAAGCATGGGCAAAGAAAACATCAATAAGACTGCTGAATATTCCTCAGTTGGTAAATCAATAATTTAAACTTTTCAAATGTTAGAAACTGTGAAAAAGCAGCACATCCTCACATCAGGATGCCAAATCGGTCAACTGATTAGAAATGTTAACTGATTTTTTGAACCACCCTTCAGCTCAAAAAAATGTAAGCATGTGTAGCCTAAATGAACAAAATCATGGTTCATGTAGCGGGCCTGCAAATTGCATTTTTAATTATAGCTAATATCAAAATCTGCTGTGACATTTTCAGATTCAACTCAATTTATTTAAGCTCCAAGTCCTGTATTAAGCAGCAGTCATAACTAAATAGATCAGAGCAGGCACTGAGAGGCCCAGTATCAACATGTTCTCTATTTATAGTCAGTGCAGACAAACATGCGTCCAACTGCATCCGCTCCCTGTCACACACCTTGTCTGGCGGTGTACTCGTTGTCCTCGATGAGCCGAGCCAGGCCGAAGTCAGCGATCTTACACACCAGGTTATCAGCGACCAGAATGTTGGCAGCTCTCAGGTCCCTGTGGATGTAGTTCATCCTCTCAATGAAGGCCATGCCGTCTGCAATCTGGGATTAAGTTGGATTGGACAGGACGTAATGGTGTTATTCTAACAGCTTCAGAAAGCAAAAGTGCGAGCATGAAAAAAGGACGTTTTATTTTCAATTATAGATCAAATAAACATAGCTGCATTTAGGTGTCAAGAATACACGAAGACAAAACTCAAACAAGGCACTCTACACCTGTAACAATGACACCAACAGCATCTGGATAAACATCCTGAACACAGCCATTCGACACCATTCTCACACTTGTTGTAAACTCCCTCTGAGGCATCTCTGGGTTTCAGCCTGTTTCAGTTTTAATTCCCCCCCAAAAAAAGGAAAAGAAAAATTACTACTCTGCAGAGTGGAGAGGGAGCCTGTGAGCGTGAAGAGGCAAATTAAGAGCAGATCACAGTAGGTGACTGAACCAGCGAGCTTAAATGGCCTCTGGTGAGCAGCGTTTAAGTGCTACAGGCAGTTAAGTGGGGGACAACGAGGGGAGGCACACGCAGCGGTGAAGAGCTGTCGGAGGGGGAGAGGAGGCGCACATTGTTGCACAGGAAGCGGCAGAGAGGGGAAGGGTAGATTTTAAATAAATTATGCCAGCCAGATGGAGAACAAACCGAAACCAGTATTCACAGGGCGTGAATATTTGACTCATGCACACCTACACACACGGCTGGAAAGAAGCCCGCGTGGAGCTTTCTCCGCTGCATTGCTGATGTATGATAATCTTTCCCCTCAGTCAGAGTTAAAAGAGCAGCCGGGCAGGGAAGAGACACGGGGAGCTGCTGCACCTGTGTTAGCATTTAAACACTGAGTTTTTATCCTACCTGTGAAGCCATGTCCACTAGCTGGGGAAGCTTCAGATACTTTCCATCTCCCTCCTTCAGAAAGTCCAGTAAACTACCTGCCAGAGTTTAGAAGACTACTGTCAAGAGAATCAATACATCCGTCTGCAACGTGTATAAAGACAACACCAAAATAAACAGAAACAGAAATAACCTGGAGGCACCGCGACTGTTAAAAAGTGAATACAACCCTTCAAATGAACTGTGATGTGTTTTTAAAGGCTGCTGGACTGCGGGGGATCCAGTGGTGCAGGGGTGAGCAAGTTGTTGACTGGAAGGTTTGTGTGTGTTTAATGGGGTCAGATTAAGAATGAAATACTTATTAAATGTTGATGGAACTATCTGGCTGTTCTAATCACAGTTCTGTACCAGTTAATGAGTTCAAATTTTACCTTTTTGCTGCTCTTGTTTAACATCTGCTCAAAAAATAAATCAATCAATCAGAGTGAAAGGAGTGGCTATTGATCGCTTGGCTTAAGTATAATCTGTGTGACAGCTCTAAAAAGAGCTCTGAGGCCAGGGATAACATTATATAAGCTCTGAAATAATTTGCATTTACTTTTCTGAGGTTAAAAGATAAACAGAAGATCTTTTATAGAAACACTCTAATAGAAAAATTGACAGACACAAATTATTATTCCAAGAGGACGTCAGTTTTTTTTTTATTCTTTGAAAGGTCTGTCGATATTTTCACTTCTAAGGTTTACACAAGATATGTCAGACTTCCTGCCTCACTCTTGGAGTGGAAAAAAAATGTATTTATCTCAAAGCTGCACTCAAACAAGCTCTGCATAAACATACATTTTCTTGCCGCTCTGACTCTCTATGCCACCACAGTGGATTTAAATCCAAATAAACAAATCAATTTGTGCTTGAAGGGAAGATTTTTCAGCTTTAATTCAGAGGTTTTACAAAAATGAATGCATGAAGTGTTTGGGTATTATAGCCATTTTTTATACACAGTCTCCATTTTCAGACAACTGACTGAGGAGCAGTTTCGTGGCCAGGTGAGGCGAGCTCTCCTGTTATTTCATGCCAAATGAAGCACACATCTGAAGTTGATTCAAAGTGATTGTCTTTTGATTTTTAGTGTTATTTTAACTACAAGCCCCAAAGAGACGTCACTGCAAACAGTATGGGCACGTTTGGCTGGCTGTTCCTAAACAGTTTATGGATGAAAAAAAAAAATGAGTCACAGCACGACTCTTTTATAATATACTTGAATGTTTTAGATCATATTATATTATCACTAACAGAAAATTCATCATCATCTACGGAGATCAACCACTCATGACTTCTATGGCGTTCCACAGGGCAGTTGTCTTGATCCATTATTTTTCTCCTTATACATGCTGCCACTTGGAAACGTCACCAAACAGCAAAACATTTGTTAGCATAGTTGTGCAGTCGATACACAGCTATCTGTAGAGCCAGGCGACACTGATTTAATGAGCTTTTTAGCACTGTGTTTAACATATGAATGACTGCAAATGCTTTAAGACTAAATTTCATTTCTTCATTTCTTGGCTCTAAAACCAAACACGATTTGTGTGTTTATTTGTGTTTATTTCTGATGGACTGTTTGTTTATTTAAATGTCTGTTTTCATATGGGTTCATATGCTTTAGTTCCTGTGAATCTCTTTGGAACCTCTGTGTTATACTGGGCTATACAAATAAATTTAAGATATACATTCTTTGTGTGCATCGTCATAACTTCTGGTTTGGAAACTGAACAGTTCTTACCTTTGCCCATAAACTCAGTAACAATGTATATGGGCTCCTCAGACACCACGGCATAGAGAGGTACCAGTTTGTCATGCCTCAGTTTCTTCATGATCTGAGCCTCCTGCAGGAAAGCCTCTGGAGACATGGTGCCCGGCTTCAGGGTCTTGATCGCCACCTTAGTCGTACCGTTCCATGTGCCTGAATATATATGAAACAAAATGTGAATGATCACTTATTTACTTTGCAAAAGTAAATACTTTGCTTGAAAGATACAGAGGAAATACACTTCCAATTCATTAAAAGACTAAAAGGCCCATTTTCTAACCCTTTGACGTGATTAAAAAGTCAATCCTAAAATCACTTGGACCTCTGGCAGGGCTCCCATGTATGGAGAGAACATGGCAGCTGAAATAATCGGCCACTTCCTGATTGAGAGCCACTTACTCACGCCCTGCTTACATACAATAAGCCAAGGCAGGAGATCTACTGCTTTCGTTAGAGGGCTGAGCTTCATGAATGAATCATAGCGAACAAACTCTGCGTGCACGCACGCAAGCTGAAGGACAAAGTAAGACAATGATAAGATCTATAAGTAATAACGTGAGGTGGGGAGTGCATAGAGAACATCATCTAAAAAAACAAAAACACACGAGCAGCACGAACTGCAGCTGAGCAGAAAACCATCACGAAACCACGAAACAGTGAGTGACAGAGAGGGATTCCTGGGATTGCTCAGTGGAGGCTTGCAGGTCGAGGCTTGCTGCAGGGCAGGCTTAATTAAAGACTCAACGATGAAAGAAGAGAGTCGTGTTCACTCAGAGGCCCCGTCTCACAAGCAGGCCAGTGAAAAGAAGCGTAGGAAGTGACCTGTGATTACTGGAGCTGTGTGTGTGTGTGTGTGTGTGTGTGTGTGTGTGTGTGTGTGTGTGTGTGTGTGTCTATGAAAACCCACAGGAATCTGTAATCAGCTCTGACATCAGTACGTGTGCCGGTGAGGCAGCAAAACAGGCCCACTCCTGACGTTAAAACACTAACATAAATCAGTGTCATTTGTTTTTCACATTAACTCTACATAAGTTTCATATTCATGCGCATATAAATCATGCACATTGGGCATGTTTGTAGGCCCTAATGACTGTGTGTGTTTACGTCCACAAAGTTGTTCCTGTTCTTCACTAATTCATAAGTGTTTGTGTCAAACACCTGGACTACAGCGGGGATTTATGTCTGCAAGTTGTTAACATCGGAAGTACTGCTCGAACGCACGGAGGCCACTGGTTTATCGCAATGTATCCCTTAACATCGCCATCTACAACCCTGTTAATAATTTCATTAATATGAAAGTGCAGAAAACAGAATGCAATGACCCACAAATCAAATCCCATATTTAATTGAAAAGGACACAAAGACAACATATCAAATTTTTAAGACTTTTTCGAAACGCCGCGGCTCATCGTGGTCATGTTTACAGCTCTGCTTCATCACCTCGTCCTCAAACAGCAAATTCTGAGGAATAATTTTATTATTGAACAACAACCATGTTCTCAATGAACCCAAAAAACTCATTAATATCAAAGCTGAATGTTTTTGGAAGTAGTTTTTAGTTTGTTTTTAGTTTTAGCTATTTTAGGGGGATATCTGTGTGTGCAGGTGACTATTACTGTGCATAATTATTAGGCAACTTAACAAAAAACAAATATATACCCATTTCAATTATTTATTTTCACCAGTGAAACCAATATAACATCTCCACATTCACAAATATACATTTCTGACATTCAAAAACAAAACAAAAACAAATCAGCGACCAATATAGCCACCTTTCTTTGCAAGGACACTCAAAAGCCTGCCATCCATGGATTCTGTCAGTGTTTTGATCTGTTCACCATCAACATTGCGTGCAGCAGCAACCACAGCCTCCCAGACACTGTTCAGAGAGGTGTACTGTTTTCCCTCCTTGTAAATCTCACATTTGATGATGGACCACAGGTTCTCAATGGGGTTCAGATCAGGTGAACAAGGAGGCCATGTCATTAGTTTTTCTTCTTTTATACCCTTTCTTGCCAGCCACGCTGTGGAGTACTTGGACGCATGTGATGGAGCATTGTCCTGCATGAAAATCATGTTTTTCTTGAAGGATGCAGACTTCTTCCTGTACCACTGCTTGAAGAAGGTGTCTTCCAGAAACTGGCAGTAGGACTGGGAGTTGAGCTTGACTCCATCCTCAACCCGAAAAGGCCCCACAAGCTCATCTTTGATGATACCAGCCCAAACCAGTACTCCACCTCCACCTTGTTGAGTCGGACTGGAGCTCTCTGCCCTTTACCAATCCAGCCACAGGCCCATCCATCTGGCCCATCAAGACTCACTCTCATTTCATCAGTCCATAAAACCTTAGAAAAATCAGTCTTGAGATATTTCTTGGCCCAGTCTTGACGTTTCAGCTTGTGTGTCTTGTTTAGTGGTGGTCGTCTTTCAGCCTTTCTTACCTTGGCCATGTCTCTGAGTATTGCACACCTTGTGCTTTTGGGCACTCCAGTGATGTTGCAGCTCTGAAATATGGCCAAACTGGTGGGAAGTGGCATCTTGGCAGCTGCACGCTTGACTTTTCTCAGTTCATGGGCAGTTATTTTGCGCCTTGGTTTTTCCACACGCTTCTTGCGACCCTGTTGACTATTTTGAATGAAACGCTTGATTGTTCGATGATCACGCTTCAGAAGCTTTGCAATTTTGAGACTGCTGCATCCCTCTGCAAGATATCTCACTATTTTTGACTTTTCTGAGCCTGTCAAGTCCTTCTTTTGACCCATTTTGCCAAAGGAAAGGACGTTGCCTAATAATTATGCACGCCTGATATAGGGTGTTGATGTCATTAGACCACACCCCTTCTCATTACAGAGATGCACATCACCTAATATGCTTAATTGGTAGTAGGCTTTCGAGCCTATACAGCTTGGAGTAAGACAACATGCATGAAGAGGATGATGTGGACAAAATACTCATTTGCCTAATAATTCTGCACTCCCTGTACTGTTTACTGTAGTCCTTCTAGAAGCAAGCGTTGCCACACAGCAGCCATCTTGAAATGCCTCCAGGCACTTATTCAAGCACTTGTGCATCAATAAGGATTATAATAAGGGTTTATACTCCTACCAACAGCTTCCATTCAGGATTCTTTCAGTAGCATGTCTCTTTATTATGAAGTCTCTGCTGTTTTCAATCCCCATCTCCATATTTAACAAAGACATAAAAGTAGCGTCCTTGCTGTCAACCAATTGTGCAGGAATCAAAAACTACAGCCATCATTGTCACATAACATCTGGAGGGCATATAGATGAATTTTGCTTTGTCACTCTTTAGTGTGAGTGAGCACAAAGAAAGATTGAAGCATTGGTTTCTGTGCCTGCAGGGCTGATTTCAATAAATAATATCATTCATACTGTGTGCTTGAGTATGGCTCTAGTGGCCTCTTACCCATCCAAACTTCTCCAAAGCAGCCCTGTCCCAGTTTGACCTCCAGCCGGAGTGACTCTCGTGGGATTTCCCAGGCATCCTTAGCTAGTCCCTGAGTTTGCGGCTTTACTGTGGGACACACAGTCGTCAGCCTGTAGCACAGACCATCCGCATGTTCTACACAGGAAGAAGTACATAAAAAAAAAAAGAAGGGGAATGAGTGAGTGAGTGAGTGAATGAGCTTTGATGCGGAGTGCTTTATCCACATGCAGTCCTGGCCACCAGCAGGTAGCAAACTAGAATCAAATCACAACAGATTTGATCCCCGTCCCCACACCTCACAGAAAAACTTTATTTCCAACATGCACTCCAGAAATAATCTGATTTTCACCATAATAGTATCCCGTGTTTTATTTTGATTTCAACTACACTAAAAGGCAAGAAGATCAAGGTTCTGGGTTTTTGTTTTTTGTTTGGCAGCAGCAGCAATCGCTACATCATGTCCTGCTGGAATTCTGCACACAAAATAGGGGAAAACAGAGGAATGAGTGGAAATCCAGCCTGTATTCAAACACTGAGCAGTTAAGATCCAGTGAAGATTTTCTCACTTGTTCCTGACTTTCTGTCTCCAGATCAAAGGCTACACTGCTGCAGAGCTTTGAGCCATAACAGTTCTTTAAAAAAAAACAAAAAAAAAAACCCCCCACACAGCAGCGAGTGATTTCTATCAGTTATGTGGAAAAATGCGGTCAACACAACCAGAAACGCAGTCTCTTTTAACAAACACTCTCTTTTAAAATAGATTTTCTTACAAGTTTAACAGGATTTGTGCAGTTCGCAAAAACAGTTTGTACTGAATGTGTTTACACACCATGCGCTGCAGTCGCTTTCTTTTAAGATACCAAAGGAGACCTTTAGAATGACTGTTTATCAATACTGTGCAGATTTCAGCTACATGAGACAGTTTTTTTTAAAAAGTGAAACATTTTTTGTATTCATGGCTTCCTCTGGCTTAAGTCCCAGTGGGTTAAACTTTTTTTTTTTAGAACCTCGTTACCGAGTTACTGAGCTGTGACCGCGTCGGTGAAAGCGCTGCTTGTGACTAGTTCAGAATCACCATAGCAAAAAAGCCTCTGTAACACGCATACATATTCAACACATAGATCTGCAGCTGAATAATACATTTCCCACTGTGAGCACTGAATCTGCTGGTCTACACACTGTATGGAGCCAGAGTAGGAGGCAGGGGACTACTTGCAATGCTAAAACCCTTCAAAAGAATAAGTCTCTATGGTCTCAGTGACTTTTACATCACATCTGCCCAAATAACACCACTAGGCTTCATAAAACATGCATCTGAAAAAAGGAAAGAACAAAAAAAATAAATAAATAAATAAATCTGTCCAGTTATAAACAGCACTTTGTCTAAATGCGTTCCACACGTAAATAAGACGCCCGAGTGTGCAGAAGATGGGCAGCATACCTGTGTAGTGTTTCACCAGCTTCTGTAATGACTCAAACTGCGCTCGTGTCGTGATGTAATAACCGCCGTTGTCCAGCTTGCGGATCTTGTAGTGTTTGACGTTGTCTCCCTTTACATCGTCCCAGTCACGGATGGACAGAGAGTACGCACCTTAACAATCCACAGAAATGAACTTAGATGTGTTGCTCGGGAAAATAAACACTCTAAAATAACTAAACCGATAAGAAATAAAAAAAATATTTAGCCACAGTCACAGATGAGCCTACAAATCTCATGAAGTCGGAAGGTGAACAAAGACATACAGATAGATCTATGGTTCTATTTTACAGTAAACTACACAGTAAAGTGATAATGGTGGGTCAAGTGACAAAGCATTACAGCCATTGGTATAGCTACGCTGCTAGTGTGTCCAGTTAGAGAAGGAAAATGAAACACAAAAGTGCCAAAAATTTCAATCCACCAAATGAGAACTTGAAGCACCGGATCTCAATATCATCCAGTATTTAAAAATGCTACACTCATTCCACGAATCAGCAGGTATCTGTGTTCCTGTGATGCCCCCAGCACTCTATAGAAACATCTTTCTAAATAAATTGTTAGAAAATGTGACGGGGCAAGCTAACACTTTGCTCTTGTGTCCAAATAGAGTCACTTATTGGTCCAAAAGAAGAAAATCGTCATAATGCTAAAGTTCAAGTTTAAAGGGAAAGGGTGACGTCTCTATACCCACGCCCATCTTTATGTCTGTTATAAATCATCCTACCTTTAGTCGTCTCACTCTCTCGTGCCAAGAAAGTTCCCCGCTGGTTTCCTGGAACCAATAAATGGCGTTCTGCATCTTTGCGGCCCATTTTACCAAAGTACCATCTGCCAAAAGAAATAAAGTCAAACAATCAGTCACAAGAGGAGAGCCCACTGTGATGTACTGCACACAATTTACATTTTCTCCTTCATATAGTAGGGATATGTTTTGTAGTGATGTGACAATATATTTGACATCAACCAGTTGACAGGTATTTATATGTGGAGTTAACATTATTGCATTGAAAATAAGACAGGGGAAAAAATATAAAATATAATTTAAGGTAAAATAATAATCACTTGTTTAAAACTTTGCTTCAACAAGCGTTTTGCATGTTTCAATTTATAGTCATGTGAAAATAAAGTTATAAAAGATTTTGCAATCCTTTTAAAAACATATACCATGCTTTAATAGGTCAAAAGGTACAACCACCTTTAGCAGCAATAGCTCGAAGGACTCATTTTCTGTACGACTTTATCAGCCTCTCACCTCATTGTGGAGGAATTTTGCCCCACTCTTCTTTACAGCGTTCCTTCAGGTTTGCATCTCAATCAGCTTGAAGTCTGGACTTTGACTGGGCCATTACAAACCTGATTCTTTTTATTTTCAGACATTCAGTTGTAGATTTGTTACTGTGCTTGGGATCACTGTTCTGTTGCACGACCCAATTTCAGCCAAGCTTTAGCTGTCGGACAGATGGCTTCTGACTCTAGAATATTTAGGTATATAAAGACGAATTCATGGTTGACTCAGTGACCAAAAGATGAACTGAGGGGTCTACTACAGAGGAGGTTCAAGAAAGCGAGGCTTTTTTTGAATTAGCTGGCTCGGCAAAATAAAAGGCTCCAGTCAGAGGACATGCACAGTGTGGTTAATCTTGTGTTATAATAAAACCCTTCAGGTCCTGTGACCGCAAAAAAAGCTCAAATCATCACGCCTCCACCACCGTGCTTGCAGCTGGTATGATGTGTGTTTGTTCTGATATGGTGTGTTTGGTTTTCACCAAACGTGACGCTTTAGCCAAATATCTCTACTTTAGCTCACCGCTCTAAAGAACATTGGTACAGAAGTCATGTGGTTTGTTCAGATGCAACTTTGCAAACCTAAACAGTGCCGCCATTTTTTTCCTTCACCTGGCATCCCTTCTAAACAAGCTATACTTGTTCTGTTTGTGTATACAGTGTCTGGGCTTTGTTTGTAATTTCTCTGAACATCGCACGGTCTGACCCTGGGATGAATTTGCTGGAACAGCCATTCCATGGTATATTTTCTATTTTCCACTTGTCTCCCAGATGTAAATAACAAAAATCTAAATTTTCTTGTTTGTAAGGCTTACTTTGCGAAGTTCAATCAAAGAAATGAGTTTTTTTTCTTTTTCTTTTTTTTGCTTCATATACTAAAATCCTGCAAACTCAGTCACAGTAAGTTATTTTTCATGCTAAAGGCAAAGTTGGGCAGGTTTACCCAGTTTTTTTTTTTTATTTAAATGAGCAGTTTAAACCTCAAACATAAGTGAAAATGTGAAAATGGCCAACAGCTAAAAGAGAAACTAGGCCACAACTGTGTAAAAGCAGCACAATGTTTCTGTCACACAAGAAGAACAGAAAAGAGAACGCCATCGGCTCCTGTGACAATACATGGCTTCATTGTTTAGACTCTCTGTTGGGTGAGGAACGGGAAAATAACAAGAAGGGACAAGAAAAAAAAAAAAAGAGACGTGGAAATAAAAGTTGTTGGATGACAGAGAGAGGCAAAGATACTATGTTTGGAAAGGCAATTGTGTGAGTTCTTACTCTTCAGCCTGTATGGAGTCTGCTGGAGCCACATAGTTACTGGGGATATAACCTTTCTGCCCTGTGTTGATGGAGCGCGCCTCCCACCAGTCGCCTTCCCTGAAGAGAGAAGTAAATTAGAAATCAGAACCACATAATACAAACACAAAAGTGTGACTTAAAAAAAAAACTATCCTATTCCAAAAGAAAGGGAGCTGGTATGAAAGCATACAAAGGGGGAAAAAAGACAGAGAGAGGTAGGATTATACATCATCCAAAGACGTCAGCAGTCTGAGTCATCAAAATGTGGGTGGAGTTCAGATGCTGAATGTTGTTGGTGTTTTTTTAGTTTTTTTTTTTTTTTTTAAATCAACTGAAACTAAATAACTGATATATTATATATAGTATTAAATGAACAGATCAAGAATACAAAATTATTTAATAAATGATGACTAAAATTAGCTTTTTTGTAAAAAAAGAAAAAATTACTTGTACAGATGATAAAAACATGTTTAAAATAAATTTCAAGGGTTTGAGTTTCTTTATTTTAATTGCAAACAACTGACAAAGACTTGTGATGTGACACAAAGACCACATATTAAGCATTTAGTCAAAACAGGAAGTCAAGCTCAGCTTGCGATCAGCTGATAACAGCTAACCTCAGCAGGAAGCAATATTTAAATAACTCAAGATCACCTACAGTTACTGCTGTTGATGCAAACCCATTTGGAACCCACCCTTAACCCAGCTCTTCCTTTGCATGCATTACTTAATTAAAACCCCAGTTACACAGACCAGATTGGTCGGCAACCAACTGCTAACCATAAGCTGCAAATGTATTCCTGACCGGTTGATGGCGGCTGGTAGTGTGAAAATGTTCGCAAAGAGATAATGTGGTGCTGCACCAAAAATTTTCTAGCAATTGCTCTGGTCACTAGTAGTTTTCATGGAAGACTGCAACTTGTCTGCAAACACTCAAACTACTCGGCAAGTGATAGTGAAACTGAAACGTGAGGCATAAAGCAGGAACAGAGGCCATTTGACTTCAAAGTTTCAGAAGGGAGGCACAGCTTTTACTTTGATGGTGAGCGTTTATCTTTTCCAGTTTGCATTGTTCTTTTTGAAATTGCACTATCACCACAAGTTTCCTTAGCAACCAGAGGTTGCCGTGGGAGGCGATGGACTGGTTTCCAGGTCTGTGTGACCTGTGAGTCCTAACAGAAGTGGTCCTGACTGAACTACTTTTTGAGGGAAGTCACTGGCAGAAAATGGGAAAGTAATTTGTTAAGGAAAAGTTAAATTACGCCTCAATAACATTATAAGGCTTTGGAGCATGACATTGTGGGAGGGGGCGTGGCCAGGATTTTTGGTTGAGGCGCCATATTTGCAGGCCAAACAAAAAGCTAACAATTGAGCGGAGCGAAAGCACACGGATAACATCAGCTATGGGTCGTACTTGCTGTGTGGTCGGTTGTAATGTTAGATTGCATGACCGGCAAGGGAATAAGCTTGAAAATGGTCTACCTTTTCATTCTTTCCCCTCCTGGAAGCAACATGTGGGATCTCAAGTATCGGATGTTACCAAACGAAGGCGTCAAGCCTGGATAGCAGCAGTGAGACAACCTGATATCCAGTTCTCTATTATCCCCAGATATCTGTTGGTGTGCTCCATCATTTCATTCCAGTAAGTTCATATAAGTTCATATTGCTCTTTATAGCCTATTAGTTTTATTTTCAATGTGCTCTGAGGTCATAGCGTAATAGAACAAACATCCTAATGAGTGATTTTGAGGATCTATGTTTTGCTAATTATTTGGCGTTATTGCAGGCAAACCAGCCTATGAAATGGATGAAACAAATCCTGACTTTAAGTGACAATAATTGCACACACACAATATGATATGGAGATTGTGCAGTTCATTAATAAATGTCTAATCTACGGAGGGAGGGGGGAAATCAATCGCGTTTTACTCGCAGTACTCAAGTTGACTTACCTTTGTTTGAATGACAACGTACTCACAACGCGGAGGCTTAAAAACAGCCAAATCTTGAACCCTGAAATCTTGTAAATTGGATGTGTGCCTCCAGAGATTTATAATTCCGAAACTGGTTCGCCATGTATGCACCGACTCCACATACAACAGGGGTGGGCAATTCCAGGCCCCGAGGACCAGTGTCCTGCAGGTTTTAGATCTCACCTTGGGTCAACACACCTGAATCACATGATTAGTTCGTTTCCAGGCCTCTGGAGAACTGCATGAGCTAATTTAGCCATTTAAATCAGCTGTGTTGGTTCAAGGACACATCCAAAGCCTGCAGGGACACCGGCCCTCGAGGCCTGGAGTTGCCCACCCCTGACATACAAGGTACGAGAAGGTATCAGGGTAGGGCAATGGCGGTAGGTCATCAGGGTTTCTACTCCACAGCCATATTTCATACGTGTCCACATTACCAACGCACTCTATTTTTTCCAAGTATCGTCTCTTCGCATCCGGACGCAATCAGTCTCTATCCCGTCCCTTTTCTTTTGAGCTGCTTTTAAGCATGGTTCTAGCAATCGTCCACCACAGTGTGCTTGTTTTGATTCGTGACCTGCAAATATGGCGCCGCAGTCCCACAATACATTGGGCCGTTATATAAACTCCAAAGCCCTATATAATGTTATATATGCTTTTTCTATTATTTAAAAAAAACAAAAAAAAAAACAAGTAAAACTGATTGGAAAAGAATCAAAATTTTCTAGAACGCTAAAATAAGCAAGTAGCCACAATTACTAGTGTGTTTAACAGCAGATGTGGAGCTTAAATTAAAAGTGAAGGAAGAGAGAATCTGTCTGAAAACCTTTAGCCAATCTGTACTCGTCCCACCTCTTCTCTAGAAGCAGATGGCATTTTCATCACCGCAAAAGCAATGTGGACACACACAGTGGTAGGATGGGACGTGGAACGTGACAAACAAGAAAAGCAGAGCACTTGGCACGCCGCCTATTTTCACACCTGAGCACATGTGGGGTACAAGGTAAAGCTGCTGCGGCAGGTATTGAGTGACATATTTCTCCTTCCAAATCATGATATCCTTACAAAGCACTATGAGAACTAACATGACTGATACTGAATTGTCAAATTCAAGACTTGAGTAATCCACAAAATAAAATCAAAAGAAGTAAATGAGCATTGGTTTACAAAGCTAATTGGTTTGTCAATACTCTAATGAGCTTGACCTTCAGTGATCATCAAAGCGCCAATAATAAGCATCCTTTTTTTGGTATAATGTCATAAATTTAACTGCATGTTTTTCTTTGGCAAGAGAAAAATCAATGGACAGTAAACAGATGGCCCATTAAAGGAACCCATTAACCCAGACAGATCTCGGCCTTAATATCAGACCTGAATACACTGAAGGATTAAACACACACACACAAATCCGCCTAGCATTTTGTCAGTGTAAAAAGCAAATATACTCACGTGTTGTTGATAATCTGAAAGCGATCCCCTTTTTTGAAAGACAGATCGTCTGCCGTCCTCGCTTCGTAGTCGTACAACGCTACAAAAAACGTTACACCACCTGAAAGTGAGAGAAATTTAAACGCCTGATTCCTCTAAACACACACTCATTTTGATCGCTCTTTGTTACAGCCTTAAATTACAGATTAATACAAAGGTAAGATGGAAATATGGCAGAACACGGTGAAATATTGTTTCAGATATTTATTTTCCTTGCTATACCACCAGAGGTGGTCTGCATATACACCTGGCTCTCTCAGCTCTGATTTATTTTTAAGAATTCATCAGGGAAGCAGAATATTCCTCCTAGCGTTCTCAAACTGAGTGGCATCACCTCAAATTAAAGGGAGGTCATTTAATTTTTTATTCACAATAAAAAGAACTGACAAATGATGGAGTGCAGAGAGACAACGGGACTCAGATATGTTTATCTTGGAGAGAAAATTAAAAGGGCTGTATTAGATGCATAGGAGCCCCTCAGGCCACAGCATCGTGAAAGAGCCATGAAGGGAATGAGGGATGTGTGCGTGCTTTAGGAGGCAACATTATGCTTTGTTGCATACATTTCCTGCATAATTTAAATATAAATCCACTCAGAGTCATTCTATGACCGACACACCCTTAATTCTAAAGTCATTCTAAGTCTAACTAGTGTAGGAAATAAAAACGTTCAATATGCAATTTGCATTTACTAAAGCCACTCAATCCAGTCCATGTTATTGTTTTTCTTGGCTCAGGAGAGGCCATGCCTCTGCATTGCTTCCCATAATACAGACCTATTTTGGGTTTCTGTTCAGCAATGATGTTTTGGCTGACTCGTTTCAAATGTCTCATTTGCATAACATCTGCTGCTTATAACGTCCTCTGCATAACAAATGATCAACTGAGTTTATTCTAAAGTTGTACAACAGTTTGTGCATCACACAATAGAAAGGAAAGCTGTTCAAGTCATTCATTTATAGCTTCTCTAATACATAAATCTATGAATACAGAATATGTTGATTCACCACAAACTAACCTGAGATGACACTGGGAAAGGGACTGTTCACAGCCACTGAAGTAAAGGAGGTGGAGGCACCGCCAAAGGGTGTCATGACTGAAGACGTCCCGCCAAAGGGTGTGAGGCCAGCAGCATGACTGTTGTAGCTGTTGTTGTGAGCATTCATAGCAGGTGAATGACCCATCATTGTAGGCTCGGGCCCATAGTGGCCCAGGAGCGAGCTGGCCGGAGTGGCATTTGAGTTGTCTGGTCGGTACTTCAGAGCCGGGCCCTTGTCCTCTTTACTCCTGACACAACCCATCGTCAAGCCTGCGAGGAAGAGGAAGATTTGACGATCAAATACCAGGATACCAGTAGCCCAAGAAAGATGCTTTGGGTTAAAGATGCTTTTGTCACCCTTGTGGTGTAAATGCAATGCTGTTAACTATAAAATATGAAACACAAATGATATAATTTCCAAAAAATGTGTCCAAATTAGGCAAATTTTAAAAAACAAAAACAAAGTACAAATCTGTGAAAAATATCTGTAACATGAGCCACCATCCTGTCTCGCTGGATAAAAGAAATTTATGCTAAACACCATAAATGTTGACTTGATAATAAGCTTTGTCATGAGGGCTGAACTTGAATGACACAAATGAACAGAAACTACTATGTTGTTCATCATTAGCCTAAAGCATTTTGGAGGGTTTCAGCCTGACTCTAGCATACAGAAAACAAGGCGTGACCTCACGTGACTTTACAAGTCCCGACAAAACCTCTCAAGGCTGCACAGCAAGAAACGATTCCAGCCTACGGGCATCTCTCCCCTGTGTTCACACTACACTGACACAGATTTGAAAGGGAGAAAAAGCCCTTTGGCATTCAGAGCTGGTGCTCTTCCCTCCCAGGCTTACTGATACACATGACTCAGTGAGTTAGTAATGTGTGTGTGTGTGGTCCAGGGATTACTCAAATTGTGAGGACCTGTATCTGTTTATACAGTCACATTATGGGATATTTGAAAAAAGTAATATTTTGGCTCATATCTTCAGAATAAGTTCCCAATAAGCCCCAAAAAGGAACTTTTAAATGACTGTACTCAGTGCAAGCATACCAACCACACCTGCCCTGGAGCAGTAAACTGGATGCTCGCATTGTGCATGAAATGCATGCTGGGATAAAGATATATAAAAGCATGTACATGGCAGTTTAGCAGTCTAGTCTGCACAGCGTATGATCTGGGCTCAAATTAGGAGAGTGTGTGATCGCAAAGAAACGTATTCGGTGTCTGAGTATGAGAGCTCGTGTGCGTTGTCAAGGGTTGACAGCATCCTCTACAGTGCCTGCTCTGTTTACTCATTTTTCTCACCTTTGACCTCTATGTCAAACTACTTGTGTGTATGCAGGTCGAGTGCATGTGCGCGCGCACATGCACGTGGCAGCAGAGTGAAACAAGCTGCCACTACATAGCAGATGGATGCTCAACTCCAAGATTTCTCCAGTTTCAGTGACTCATATCCTGGCATTTGTAAAATGTTACAACATAGTTTCAAGTGCCCGTAAGTGAAGGGTCACATTGGTATTTGTAACAGAATAGCTGAAGTGTGCACTCATCCCTTATGATACCGTTAATGCTGAAAGGATTTGCATACAACTGTTACGGGTTTAATCAATCAGCACTTGGTGGAGATAAAATTACTTGGGGAAAAACTACATTTTCAATCAGTCAAATCTTCAATTCACACATAAATAATATGTGATAACACACAAAAAAAATCATAAATCCATCATATTCACAAAAACATAATCTAATCACTACCCTCTCCAAGTTAATCAATTAATTCCAAATTAATTCCAAACACTATCCATCTCATTTTATATAACTGTTTTGATTATGCAACCTATAATATATTTATATGGTATAAATAAATATGCCAATCTAATACACAGATTCAGCTTCATAAAAAGATGTTATATTTATTTATACATCATTATAAGTTGTTCTAACCACATGTATCCAAAAGTACTGTTTTTTTATAATATGTCATTATAAATGGATAATCGTTTGTAGAATCTACTGTATAATCGCATATACTCTCTGATAATACTAACAATAATTATGTTAGGGATCAGTGGTAAACGGCAGAGCTGTGGCCAAAGTGAGTTGGCATGAATGAAGATATCAGATCATGGTTGTTTTTCCCGTCACACTTTGCGCTCATTACACTCGGTCAGAGAGACTGAGGGAGAAGGGAGGAGGACGCTGGTTCAGTGCACGTCCTAAAAGAATGAGTCACAGTCCCTTCCTCACAGTGAGAACTACAGTTCATCAATTTAAAACCATCACGTCACATTCTCAGATACTAAAAGCCAATGTAACTGGTACTGGGTGGGAAACTGAAAAAAAGCTGGATCGAAGCATCTTTAGCTTTAGTCGCTGATTTTACTTTTAACTTGTCATTCAAATGTCAAAGAAAAAAAGATAATGTGTGTTCAAATGCTGGATTATGGTTGAGTGTTTGCCTTGTTTTCTGTTTTGGTTGGCTTAAATCACATGGGTAAACTTTTTCATTGGTGTGTGACCTACGGCTGCACGGGCTGTAAATGTTTTAATAGTGTGTTTATCAGATCTGTAACATTAACATAATGGGTTCATTGTTTATACCGTATCTGAAGCCAAAAAAATTCACAAAAGTTTTCAGTGTCTCAGATATTAGGATTTCCAGTTGTTCTCTACCGCAACGCTATCTTTGTATTCCAGACCACATGACGCGGTTTGAAGACACTTGAAATCTGATAACTATGTGCAAATTGCTGTTCTTTCACTCAACTTCACAAAGTGTTCTTCAGTCATTAAAATGGAACAAAAGTGGTACTTCTGACTAAAGAAACTTTCGCAAGCTTGCAGCGTTTCAGTTAATTAGCTACAGTTGACTACATTTGCGAGGAACATGACTGGTTGACTAAACTTTAAGTGAACTTTTTTTCTCCTCCAGCTTGTTAAGACATTAGCTGTGCGAGTTATCATTAAAAGTGTGAATCTTGTAATTTGGAAATTGCAGACTTTCAAAAGCCTGAATAAACTTCAGTATTTCTGTAAGCGAAAATAATAATAATAACCCTAAACATACCACAATTTAAGCCTAATTAAGGGTTATATAAGTACATCTATATAAGTACATCAAATCTCTTTTAATGTTCCAATTTGAATTAGTATCTTTGTTCTGAAGCTAGTTAAGGATTATAGCACTTAATATGTGAGCGGCTGAGTCAGGTGAAGTTATTCTTCTGTGCTAAGAGGTTAGGCTGTAGCTTTGGTGGCTCTGAGCTTTGGCTTCAAGGTTAAGTGGCCTTGAAGCTAAAGAAACACTGTTCAGCAGTCACCTCCCATTAAGTAACAAAACACCCGACAAAGAAACTGCAGCACAAATCCCCTGCTCGGCCCGTTTGTTGTTCTCTATGAATAAATGAGCCCTAACACAACGACTGCACATTTCTCTTTGTGTGTAGCTCAGTGCAGCTCTGCACCACAGAGTAAATAAAAGATTGAAAACATGCCGACTGTTGGGAATAGCGCCAAAGGAGCCCAACACAGCCTGATCGCAATCGCAATGTGCAAGCAGCAAGGCAGCGATTATATCAGCAACAAAATCAAAAGCTACACTGCACTGAGACCTAGAGCGTTACTGCTGTTAACCCTTTGAGCCTTTCTACTTAAAATCCAGCTAAAGGTCGACAGCGACAATAAACAACAAAGCAAGCAAAAGACATTAGACGCCCAATTTGTTTCATCAAACTGGGACCAACTGACTTTCTCGGAACAAATAAACAGGACTCACGGAAAGCTAATGCTGAGCCAGAAGAATCAGACCTGAAACAATCAATATTTATATTTATACTGTACTGTACAGTTAAATTCTATTTATGTGTCTGGAGCAACAATGTTAGAAGAAATCAAATGCAAATATGACAATTATAATGACATATATTACTAGAAATCACGAGGATGAGTCAGCTGCTTCTCAGAATCCAGACATCCACTGCAGAAGGAGGTCTAGCTAACAGAAGTTTTAGCACAGACGAGATAACCAGCTGGTGACAGCAGCATGTGAGCTGTGTGGGCACGGCAGCACTACGACTGGCAGTTAGTTAAAGTCGGTTATTATCAAATGCAAAAAATAAAAAATAAAAACTAGATTAGAAAACTGTTTTGGAAAACCAAATATGCTGGGATAGAAAATAATATTCTCCAGATTCATTTTTTAAAATTTGTCTACTAAATTACTAGTATAACAAAATACTTACGCAGATATTTCAATGCAGAAACTCTATACTGCTAGCAAGCTGACCAAAAAAAAAAAACAGGTCCAAGTGGATTTTATGGGAACAATGATTTTTATTTTGATGCCACCAAAATGTACATTTGCCGTTTAGGCCTCCCCTTTAATGCTCTTAATGTTTCTAATGTGTGATGGATCTGAGCTGTGTCCAGGTCAGTTCAGCACTCAGCCTGCTCCGCAATGGAGTTGTGTTTTTGTAATGAATGACATCATCTTCCTAGGCCTTTCCTGAAAAAGAAACCACACAATTGGCAGAATAAGCTGCTCGGAAAACCTATATTGTTGAAGTCCTTCAAGTGCAAGCCTCACAGTTTGGCAAATATCTCGAACCAGCTCTGGGCACTTCATTGGTTACCAAGACATATTCACCCAAAATAGACTATAAAAAACAAAACAAAACAAAAAAACCCAAACACTTGATACTTTTACTGACTTTCTACCAACAAAAACATAACTCACATTTAAAGTCACATGCCTCTCGTTTATGATGTCCATGATTTTGTTTAGCAATAATGGAGCCTCCACAGATGTATAAAGATGCCATGTGCACTAATGCACCTCCATAACTTATCAATACTGACTTTTGAACATTGATGACGCGCTTGCATATACTCCCCACTTCTGTGTTTTTTCTCTGGAAGCTCTGGGTTCCTTCTCATTCATAAAACAACACACAACATCAAACTGTTGCACAACTCTTAATCACAAGATCAAGTAAAGAAGTAAAAGTCAGATTTTTACCAGTCAGATTTGCTAAATACTAGGAATCTTATTTTCGTTGGCATTTTGTCACATTTTCATGAGAAACGGGAAGTGTTACTTCTGATTGGATCCATTCCAAACTCGTCCCGCCTTTCTACAACACTTAATTAGTTCTGTTTGGATCTCATCTCTCCAGAACATGTTGGCCTTGACAAGTCTTGATACATTACATTATATTTTTTGTCCTTGTGCATTAGTTTTTATTTAGTTATCCTCTTGTTTGAGTTAGGAAAAAAAATGGTTGTTGACAGAAACTATGACTAACATATCATTATCTAATTTGTTATACTTTTTTCCCCATTGCACAACCTTTTTGGTCTATTGTTTCACTTCCCCACCTTTTTTCAAAACGTGCTGCTTCATCTGTCCGATACACAAAGTGCAGAACCTTAGAGCTGACCTGGAACAAATTTGTGAAAACATTTCTGAAAAAACATCCAAAATTCTGTTTGTTTTGGAAGCAGCACTTTAGCCTGCCGCTAATAGCATAAAAACTGATGAAGAAGAATGCAAGTGGCATGTCTACTTTAAGATGAAGGGTCAATAACTGGAAAGATGAAGACCAAATCAATTTAAATCAGTATGGATCACTGTATCAACATAAAAACAGGTTTAAAAAAATCTAGACAAAAACATGGCTTTCTCTTGTGAAGACTACCGTTTTGTTCCCAAAGTCACAGATATGTTTAAACAACCTTTGCTGTTTATACCATTATGATTTCATATTATTTGCTCTCTAAGACAGTAATGGATGGATAACAAGCCTGAGCAAGCCCGAATGTCAAACTGGCTCAACAGCCACAAGTTTCACTTTAGATCTCAAGAATTGGCTTGAAGCAGAATCTAGACATAACACAGCAGCAACTTATCAAATACAAATCTTCAACGATGCCTTAAAAACATGTGGAATGTGATTCCTTTAGAACTGGAACTGGCTTTTCTACTGTCCGTGTCAAAATATGCCCCAACATCATTGGAGTTGTCCATCATATTCTGGTTCAGTTCTTTCTTGGGGGGGTGTCACATAACAAATGAACCACCCAGTTTTTCTTTAAAACTTAAAACTGGGAAATGTGCGCTGAGAAAAGGCAGAAACTTCACCTCTCCCTCTGGCTTTCTCTTTTGTCTGCCCCCACCTTTTGTTATGGACAAAGAGAAAGGATTTTGTGGTGCTCCCCCACAGATCACATCAGAATCCCCCGAACTATACGATCCCATGCATATTCCTACAACACCAACAGCACAAAAGCTTATAAGGGCCCGGAACTGTTCTTACAGTGGCACCCAACAGCCAACTATCAATCAAATGCTCCAATTAAATATTCAAAACAACCAGATGGCCTCATAGACAAACATTTACAAGTACAGCTGGCATGAATAGAAAATGGTATCATTACAACAGCTTAGCCAAATCATTGTACTATACATCAATTGCAGTTTTGTAAAAGGAAAAAAAAAGCCCGATAATGCATGTCACAAAGATAAATATTACTACCAGTGTTTTCTCTAGTGTGACAAATCTGCCAACAGCAATGACAGCTTAAATCGCCTTCACAGCAAATCAAATTACAGGCAGATTACTGTATCTTCTCTCAGATGGCTTCCTAAATGAGGCTGTTACACACACAATGAGTTTAGCTGAAAGAAATGTGCCATTTTTCTGGTGGTTCCAAGGGGCACGGTAAATGGTGCCTCAAGCCCATACAGTGATTTGGGTCATGATCTGATTTAAGATGGATAATGTATAGTGCATGCTACCATTGTGTTATTGCCCTGTGCAAACTATACATTCTAAAAAACTCAATTTTTCGTGAAGCTGAGCTATAATTTTTTTTTTTTATTTAAGAAATGGGAGTATTTTGTCAGCTCACAAAGGACGTCTTAGTCCCATAGTTTCTCAAAAACATAACATAACAGCGATTTTGACAAAACTGGGCATGCTGATCTGGCATCGGCCTGATCCTGTCTCAAAAAGTTTTACTAGATAATCAGCAACACTGCAGTGCTTTACAGGCAGAACTATTTGTTCTACAGTTTAACAACAGGAGCAGCTAGCAAAAGAGCTATGCTCAAGTTTTGCTACAGCGTGAAACCTACGTTGTGACCTATGACATAACCACAAAACCCTCTGAACTCTATGCTGTAACCTGACGCGCTCCTATAGAGAACCGTGATTACACGTCAGGTCAGCACAGCCCTCAACTATTGTGATTAGCCTGTTCAGCACCGTCGATTCTTCCTATTCAATTCTGGCTAGTTTTTTGCCAGTTTTTTTTTAATTATCAGTAAGAGAATAACAATCATCACCTCAGTATAAAGAACAATAATCGTAGTATCAATATAAGGGCTTACAAATGTTAGCAGATTCCTGCAGGCAGATTACTAAAACTATCGGAATAGAAGAGATCGTAAAAAAAATAAGTACAACAGGAATAGACAAATACAAATAGACACAAGAATGAAAAAACATATTAATCTTGGCATTAAAAAAAAAAGTCTATCGACTGGCACCACTTGGAACATCCACAGTAATTAAACAAGCTGTGCACTACACATCAGCATAGGTGTGGGCAACATCATATCATGTAACGAGCCTATGATCTATGGCATTATGAGTTAGAATATTCAACTGGAACAATCCCCAAAAACTTCCAACTTGAAAATTCAAAGACACCCTACCAACACGGACATCACCATCCAAGATGGAAGCAGTGCTTACAAACAGCAGTAATACTGCTAAACCTGTAATCTGAACTATATTTTTATTGTGTACTGATTAGTCGTTAAAGAGAATGCAATCATAGTACAATTAGAATTAAGCATGTCCTATTGAGAAATGTTACAATTACATTAGATTATTTTTAAATTTTCAAATTCAAATGTTCGTGAGTCATTATTTTAATTTGCTGTGGGACGAGACAACAGGGTGACATTCACAGGTGAGCAGACTTGAGGAGGTGAGGTAGTGGAGCCTGGTGCAAGAGGTTTGCCCACAAGAAGTGGAGATAAGAGTTATTGAAACAATCGTTGGCACACTAGTCGACTACCAAAATAATCATTAGTTGCAGTCCTAGTTTGCATTAGCAAAAGCTGTTGTGATTACTTGCCAAACTTCCTGTAGATTTGTAACCTATAAATTCCTTTTAGGTAAGAACTGGAAATAATTCCAGTTGGACCAGGAAGGGCATCAAGCGTAAAGAAAAAAAAAATTGCCAAATCAAACATACAGAGTTGCCTGCTGCGGTGATCCTTTGTGAATAAGCGAGCAGTTAAAAGTAGCTTCTTTTATAGACTGTATCCAGACAAGTTATTTTGACAAGTGTCACTTGTTGGCAGATGATAGCTGTGGTGGTCTCGCCTATCATTAAATGTTGTCTGAAATAAACTACCCACTAATGTTGCCAAACAGCGCCACAAAGGGTGGCCCCACATCCGCTGGTGCGTGCCAGGCTTTGTTGTTGTTCCAGCTGGTCGTGTTGTTTTTAAACCACCACCTCAGCGATAGCGCAGAACCTCTGATTTCCAGAGAAGATCAGACTTTCCGGAGAATTCTTTAAAGGAAAAAAAAAAACAAATTCTGATTTTCTTTGCTTGTCTTTTTTGACATTTTCTTCTCCTAGACCAGCACTTATGCTGTATAGAAGTCTGAGTGGCGACACCCATCACTCAGAAGAACACTACAGTGAGTATGGCACACCCTCAGCGGCTGTATACGTGGTGACTGAGCTGTGGTGTCATCACAGCTTGCGTCAAACATGATCAATAAAGTGACCTTAATAATGTTGATGCATTATAAATCATGTTCGAGGATTTTTTGTGAGTTCTTTTGTGGTCTCTTTGATTTCTTTAGTAAAGTACATATATTAAAAAAAACCCCAAAAAACTGAAGCACTGATTTGGACATTGATTACCATGGCAGTGCTTGAAGTTTTGATGCACTTAGGTCAACAACATTAATTGAATGATATTTTTTTTTAATATTTACCATAACCCTTCACGTTCATTCAATTTTATTGATCTTCCTTCAGATCAAACGGACCATTTACAGGAATGAAAAATATGTTAATTTAGAAAACAAATGGTGCAATAATAAAGAACGACAATACTGATTAGTTGCATTGCACTTCAAACAACCACCACTGTGTGGAATAACAGAAGAAAGGGAAATATACTTATCCAGATACTCCCACGCATATTTATGAATAACTTTACTCCCAGCGACTGGTATGTGTTCAAACAAATGCTGGCAATAGACTGTATCCAGGGACATGCGACATGCAATGCTATGTGCCAGACTACCAGTGATGCTGATGCAGATTAAGGAGACACAGGCTGCTGCTTCCCAGAGGGGAAAATACAACAATGAAGCTGCACTACAGGCGGGAAGCTATTTGCTGCGGCTGGCATGCATCAACATTCAAATTAAGAAAAATTCCAGCATTACAAACTGTTAGCCTTATACTTGTTATAATGGCACGAGTCAGCGAGCTACCACACAAGAGATAACCAGTTATACAGTCAGTACAGCAATTTGATGCAAATATCAGGCAGAAACTGTAAGCAGAGTAACTAAGCAAAAACAGGGAAAAGAAAACGTCATGCTAAATCTCAGATCTGTCAAACGAAAAGAAAACAAACTCAATCCTAATGGACAAACTGGTTTTAATTATTTGAGGGCTTTTTTTTTTTTTAAAAAGAAACAAAACAAATTCCAGCATGTCTGCTCTCAGAAAAATGGTTCAGTACAGCTCTGTATAAATGCGATATTCATGCATTATGTCCTGTGAGATGAAGCTCCTTACTCTGGCTACTGAGGTGACAGATCGCGAATGACGCAACTTTGGAGAAGACTTTGACCCTTACACAACTGCCTTTCGCAAACTTTGCAGTCACTTGGGACATTTCTGTGACGCAGACTGGGCTTGTAGGGTGTATACCAGAGACCGGAGCTCAACAGAGGATGTATTTTTTCAGAGTGTAAGACTTTGTATATTAAGTCAGAATATGTAAGCCAGAATAGAGTGTAAGTCTATATAAAAAAAAACACTCAAGTACGGAAAGCTATCAGCAAAGGTTTTCATCGTTCAGTCTCTGTTTCTGACAGCTTTTAAGGCAAAGTATTCTGGTAGCTTACAGGCTTATCAACATTGTATAAACCAGGTTTCTTCTAACTGGTTCCAATCTGGTTGGACCACAACTGTTTGCATTGGTAGTGATTGAGATTGCTATAATGGGTAACTATAAAATGACTGCAGTGTAATCCCACTAGACAACTGTCCATGTCAGACTAAAAGTGCTGTGTTTGTCACTGAAAGGCTCAGATGGTAGCTGTAAATGCCTGAATAATACTTGATGTTATCTTGCAGTGATAACATATGTACTGCTTCCAGGTCAGCACACTCATTTCAGATATAACATAACTTTTGTCTGTGAAATTGTAGGCAGATTATTTAATTTAATGGTCCGTCAAAGACAAGACATGTAATGTGTGGAGTAACCAAGGTAGCTGTTTGGGACCATTATTATTTTGTCTTTTTATTAATGATCTTATTAAAATAGGCTCAGATTGCTATATATGCTGATGACTCAAGAGTTATTTATAGCGTCAACCGATAAGTTAAAGGAAACACGTAATGAGGAGTTGAAGGCTGTAGAAGATTGTGTGACAGATAATAAACTGGTGTTAAATGTTACCACCTGAGTGTTAAGAATGTTCCTATCGAAGAAAACTAAACTATTTGATATAATGGTGGATTGTAAATTAACATAGTCTGATAATAATGTAAGTAAAACAGGTGGAGGTTTGTCAGTCATTAGAAGAGCTTTAAAATGAATGACACGAGGTTATAAAATGCATTAGTGTGATCTGTTCCAGTGCTTCAACAAAAGGAATAAATAAGTTACAAATAGCTCAAAATGAATCTGCATGATGTGCACGGCAATGTTCTCACAAGTTAAATCAGTTTAAATATCTGTTAAAGCAGTATTAACAAATGGATAATGAAGACAGCTGATGGACACAGGATGTAAATATACTGTGTGAATATGAACGCAAACTTAAAGCCCTGATCTTGGAACCAAAGCAATAGATATAAGTTAGTTGTTTAAATTAAAATGTTCTTTTTATACAAAGAACCTGCTTGTTTTGTTTGCATGTTGCGATTGTTGGATTATGTGTGTAGGGACCCCAGGATAAATAGCTAAGCTAAAAATAGCTAACCTGAGGCTGATCTAATGGATCTAATGCTGCTAATGGAGATCGTGGTTAAACAAACTGGTCATAACTCAGGAAGGACACTTATTTATTCATTTTAAATAAAAGAAAGGCATTAATGTTTGCAAATGTCATCTGACAACAATAACATGGAAGTGACCAGAGAGTGAAACTTGGCACAGAGCAGTACTGACCACTATTTCACAACTTATAGAGACAAATATAGACTGAAGCCCTATTTGGAACATTGCATAAAGAAAAACCTTTGTATTGAAATACTCAAATACCTGGAGGGCCAGATTATTAGAGCAGGTACAATTACAGAGAGAAGCATGTTTATACTCTATATCCAAGAATAGATGAAAACGTGCACCAATTTCCTTATGGTTATGTGATCCAGGTAGTGGATTAACCCGATCAGCTGGAAATCCTTAAACATGAGTTGTTTTTGAACTTTTTGGACACTGAAAACAAAAATCGAAAAAACTGAGTCATAGTGGTGTAAATGAGACAAATGCAGAAAAAAACCTCACATCTGAAAAGTTTGAAAACCAGCAATCGTTCAGTATTTTTTTATAGATTCTTCAGATGAATTCATCAATCACTCCAGCCTTGCTTATTTGTTTTTCATTGATCTTTTCAGCACCGTAAAAAAGTTATTAATGAGCATGTGCAATATGCATAAGTAAACATTATTTCTACAGCCAAACTGCTCATTCTGATAAAGATAAAGCCATTGCATAATATTAAAGTTAATCGCCTTGGTTTTTAACGCCAGCCACAAGCACTGAGCAATGAAAATATACAAGGGCCTGAAAACCCATTACTAAAGCATAACGCAGTAATTGCCCTGGCACACTCTCTGAGGCCCAGCTCGGTCTTATCTTCAGGGCAGCCTGCCATCTCTGCCAATCACAGCGAGAGGAGGGGACTGTCGGGGAGCTAGGAGATGAACTTCCTTCCGAATCCATTCATGCCGTCGAGGCCACCTGCTGTGCCCGTCAAAGGCTAGAGTGAGGCTGGGAAAGAGAAAGAGCCATCTTCAAGCTATTAAAAAGAAGAGCTCTTCTTGTTCCCTCTGCCCACGGTGAATTCTCCTCTTTTATTTTTTTATTTTTCACCAAAAATCCAAACATTTGTTCAGATTGCCAACATGTGTGGAGCTGCCTTACGACTTCAGCCTTTCCACTTGTGGCACAAAAGACTGGAGGCTTCTAATCAGCAAACTTTAATGACAGTGTAGAGTCTCATTCGTGCCATGAGGACACTCAAAGAGTATGCAAGGATCCTTCAACCCAGTTAAAATTCAAGCTCCTGGACCGCAGCCAACACCACCTGTTAGTGCTCCTCACTCCTCTACCAACTGCCCTCTCCATTCCAGCTGTGTGTGTATATGTGTGTGTTTGTGTCTGTGTGAGAAGGAGACACAACTGTCCAGCCAACTGGGGCTGTACTAACAGAGGGATTACCGTGGCACCAGAGTATATAAGCACACCGACAGACACATGCAGAGTCAGGGGCAGTAAATGTTAGGATACATACACAATCCAACACAGCAGCATGCCTGAAAATCTTACACACGTGTGTATAAGTCTGAGGAACAGAGCTGCACTATCACAATAAAAGCACGCAAGAGCAAAGTTGGCATCAAAACACTGGCCATTTAGAAAAATCTGATGAGTGCCTTGCATTAAAAGGCCTATCACAGCTGAGGCCTAAAACAGCTGATGCATGTGTGGAGAGGGAGACTGGGTGAGGCACAGAGATAGGGACAGGGTGGTAAACTTTTATTGTATGAAAAGAACCAAAATATGTAGTTGAAATAAAGATTTCCAAGATGTAAATGAATAAATAATACCTCTCATCATAGCTACAACTCTGCTCTCGTCTTGTCCCAGGACGGTTTTGGAGCCTTTCCAAACAGCTGTCCTCTCCAACACAGGACCGACCCCTCACCCCCACCCCACCGGGGTCTTAAACGCGGATTAATAATGAAACATGCTTTTACGACAATGTAACACAGCGAGGAAACTCCTCTGGTCCCTTCCCAACTTTCTCCAAGTGTCACAAACACAACGAGGCCCTGCTGAATCGACTTCCAACGTAAAATGTCAGTTGTTGGCGAGCGTTTCTTACCTCAAAAGCGACCGTAGCAGTGTGGTGGGTCGGCTACATGCGTCCTGTGAGCCTTTTTCCCCCCAGCGTTTTCAATTTCACGTCGACAACCTTAAGTGGAAACGGGCGACACGAGCAGACTCTACTAACGTGGAATCTCAGTCTTCCGTCTGTCCCATACCGATTAACTACTTCACGAGCACTGAGCCCTTCACTGGGAT
Organism: Maylandia zebra; assembly: GCF_041146795.1. NCBI lineage: Eukaryota > Metazoa > Chordata > Actinopteri > Cichliformes > Cichlidae > Maylandia > Maylandia zebra. The sequence continues at coordinate 13,618,413 of NC_135184.1, forward strand.
CCTTTTTTTTTTAATTAAAATTCCCTCAAAGCGAGGACACGCCGCCAGCTGACAAAGACTACTTAATATGGCGGTGGAGGCGCTGAGCAAAGCAGTTTAAAATATCAGAAATCACCGCCTGCCGATAGGTCAGGGTTGCCACGAAAGACACACAACAATAGCCGGACTAGGACCGAGGAACAGACGAGGCCAAAGAAGGAATCATGCTGCCTTCACTTGCTCAGATTAGACTCGAACATCGGCAAATCCCAACTTCAAACGCCAATCCGACCTCCAGTTTGAGAGGCAGCATAATATAAATATCCATTCTTATCCAGTGTTACTATATATATATAATAGCGCGGTTTGTTTGTGTGTGTATACTATAATGAGGATTGAAGACGCTTATGTTATAATAATAATAATAATTATTATTAATCTGACCATTATTTTTCTGAATGTTTGGCCTTTGTTTCTTTAAAAATGCGATATCACCAAATTGCTTCTTCTAATTGTCAAACTGTACGAAACCCAAAGAATTTTAGCTTGCTCACAGAAGTACAGCAAATAACCACACCGAGGATAACTTCAAAGTAATTACTTTTGTCTGTCAGTGAACTACTCATGTGTAACGGATATCTTACTCCGTGGTATATTTTGTACTGCAACAAGATAAAGAGTCTTTTAATCTGAATAATTCAATTATTTGGTCATTAAAAAAGAAAAATCAAACTTTTATCTAGCCCACGCCTGGTCATGTCGACGTTTTGTTATTTCCGATAGAACTTGAAGGTATCATTGTGTCCTATTGAACGGTTTTCCCGTGTGCCCAATATGGCCGACATCCCTGTAAAGGAGAAAGCCCACCATCTGCCCGGACAGCTAAAGCGTTTTCAGTTATGCTCTCCAACAATCTCCATTCATTATTTTTCTTTTTTTTAAGATGTATTATTTGGCCATAAAAATAAAGCGCAGTCGCGTCGTGGTGTTCACCTCTGAACTTTGTTCATATTGCGCAGGCATTTAGCGCCATCTGGGTTTTACAAACGGTTAAAAGAGGTGTGTTCACGCAGATACTTGAGTTAACAATAGGTGTAAAAGACTGCGTGTTTCAGCGAGGCTGTCTGCGAAGCACAGACTGGAAAATCATAGTGTGTAAAACACTTATTAAAATATTCATTGTTTCCATAAGATTTCTAAACTTACACAGAGGCGGTAGTTTAAAAAAAGTCATATTTAAAATAATTTCAAAATATTTAATGAGAAAAGGAAGGAGAGCGGGAGGCTAATGTTGGGCTTTCACCTTGAACACCTAACCAAAAGCTGACTACAGACACAGCGGGAGTGTGTCTGTAAAGGGATGAAACAATTTTCAAGTGATTTGCTGACCCCTACTGACTCTAACTACACAGTGCGCAGGCGCCACAGCATGTCCCCCAGATGCTTTTTTCCTAGAAAGTGGCTCCCTCTGCAAAACACTTCGGATGCATACGAGCAAGGATTCTCAGAGTTTGCACGGTCACTGTTTGTCATCATGCAATGATTTCCACTGCTCGATATCTACATTTTGTTTTTTCATCGGTTAGATTTAATATTATATTTTATTATCGGTTAGCCTTTAAAGTTAAATAATTCAATTCCATTTAATTCAATTTGATCTATATAGCATCAAATCACGACAACGGTCATTTCAAAGCACGTTATATTTTAAGGTAAAGACCTTACAGCAATGCAGAGAAAACTCCACTACCCACCAATCAGACCCCCCCCCCCCCCCCCCCCCCCCCCCAATGGAGCAAGCGCTTAGCGACAGTGGGAGGGAAAAACTCCCTTTTAACAGGGAGAAAGCTCGGGCAGAACCAGGTTCCGAAAGGGGCAGCCATCTGTCGTCACCAGCTGTGGGTGAGGGGACAGACAGGACAAAAAAGAACAATATTTACAGTAAACATCCATGCTCAGATTAAATATCATGCGAACCAGTTATTGGGGTGGAAATAAACACAACTGTTGCTCAAACACGTTGGTTAAATTCCATTCAGGGCAGCGGATGTGCAATTAATTTTCCCTAAGGGTCACATAAGAAACTGGGACTGTGGAGGAGGGCTGCAGCAATAAGCTACACTCAGTTCTGCTCAGTCTTAATTTGATCTCTTTATGAGCTTATTGGTGGTGCCCTCCATTAATTGCTGACCTCCTGATTCAGGGGTATCAGCCAATGGGCCGTGCATGGCTTGCAAGGAGATGCAAGATTAATAGCATTTCAAAATGTCCTTAAGAAAGCCTTCCTCTTATTTTTGTAATAAGGTCATTATGTGGGGGAGTAGCATTTGCACTAGTGGCAGCTATAGTCCAAATAACCTGATTAGGAAGTTTGAAGCTGTTGTGGAGAGGCCACTGAGCAATATACCATTATCCATCATAGATAATCCTGACCACCCCACCTCACCCTTCTTCTTCTTCTTCTTTTGATTATTATTATTATTATTATTATTATTATTATTATTATTATTATTATTATAGCAGTAGTATTGTAGTAGTAGTTCAGTACTGCCCCAATTCCAAAAAAGGTGGATATTGTGAATAAAACGAGAATGCAATCATTTGCAAATCATTTGCAAATCTCATATACCTATATTTTATTGACCATAGAAAACTGAGCTGAGATGTTTTACTACTTCATGATAAATATTAGCTCATTTTTATTTCATGGCAGAAACACTATTTAAAACAGTTGGGACAGGGCAACAAAAAGTGGAACTAAAAAGAAACACGTGAAGCAACATTTTGCTACTAATTAGGTTGATTTACAAGAGGTTGGCAGTATGATCGGATATGAGCCGTGATTGGACAGGAAACGTGACCGGGTATAAAAAGAACCTCTTAGAAACAGAGTTTCTCAGAAGAAAGGACAGATGGAAGATCACCAGTTTTCAACAAAACTGTGTCTACAAATTGTGGAGCAATTTCAAGATAATGTTCTTCAATGTAAAAATTTGAAGATTGTGAATATCTATATATCTACAACAAATAACATAATCAAAACATGAGAATTTGAAGAAATCTCTGTGTGCAAGGGGTTGAGAATCAATACTAAATACCTGTTATTTTCAGAGAGACATAAAACCTTTTGGGATTGGGTTAGGAAGGTAATCTAGTGCAAGAATCTATGAAATCAAACAAGCAAAGCTACCTGTGACCCCTTGTGAGTGAGGGAGCAGTCGAAAGTAGCATTTCTATGCAAAAAAGAAGCCGTATGCCGATGAAAATTAGCCTAAATCTGGCATATTTACATGATGAATTTAAGTTCTCATGTTAATTAATAGACATGATCTCTTTAAATAAACATAAACATAAGCTTGTGCTACCGTCTTGTCCTTTGGACCAAAGCTAATTTAAAATGGACTGAGGCAAAAGTGGAAATCTGTTCTGTGTTCAGATGAACTGAAATGTAAAATTTGAACCTGTGTCTCTGATAGTATGGGGGTCCATTGTAATTGGCAGCTTTCACAGCTGGAAAGACCAGATGTGTGCTGCACATCAATGCTGAAAGGTATATGCAACTTTTAGAGCAACATGTGCATCCAGATTACATGTTTTCCAGGGAAAGCCTTCAGTAAGAGAATGCTAAACCTGGCTCTATTAGAAAAGAATCCCGTGGAGACCCTTTCACCAACCGAAGAAATTAATGAAACAAATATGACAAAGACTGTTGAGTAACTAGAATCCTATAGCAGACAAGAATGGAACATTTCTCTCCCCAAAGACCAGCAACTGGTCTCCTCAGTTCACACTTGTCTACAGACTTTAAAAAAAAAGAAAAAAAAAGAAGACGTGTTGCCATAGGGTGGTCTGTTTTCTATGGTCTTTTGCAAAATATGGCTTTTGAGATCACTCAATCATTGAATTCGGTTTTATTTACATTTGATAAAGCACATAAACTGTTATTATTACTGCATTGTATTATGTAATAGATAAACATGGAGTGAAGGGAAATCTGAATTTGGGCACTTTAAATCTTCCACGGATAACAAATCGGACAGAAATCTGTAGAAAAGCTGTTGAACATATATCCCTTTTCCTTATCTATGATCTCTCTGTGGTGTTGTGTGTTTCTGATTCTGATGGCCAATGTTTAGCAACTCACAGAGGTTCCAGCTCGAAAAAAAGAGTACTTCAATTATGGGTCAGCCATATAGGGAAACTGGCCTTTATGAGTCTTCACTAAACTGTAGGTGCAGTGACATTCAAAGCCACGCTGGAGTAGCTCCATTTTACGCGTCTGTGTTTTAAATGCAAAATAACCCTCTTAGTTGTAATGTCATGCCGAAATCACACGAATTTTAAATGAAGCTCTCAGTTAAGCTGTTTCACTAACAAGGTGACACTTTATGAAGAGGAATTACTGGTGTGAGGATTTGCTCCACTTCTCCCTTCTTTCTTTCCTTCTGTGTGCTTCTGTGATGATGACTAAACTTCGATAGACTGGCTCAGCGTGTTTGTCCTCTGTCCTCATGATGGCGCCGTTTGCTCAGGCTACGGAGCTGCATGCTACCTGCTGTACCCGGCCTAATATTAGCAGTCTGCTCCAGTTGAAACGCATGGGCTTTAAGTTGTTGTCTTCATATGAATCAAGGAGAGGTTCTAGATAGCCCCCCTCCCGCAGTGACTGGCTCTTTTCGTCATATTGCGTCAGCGTAAACAAAACGCTGACGTGAATGTCTCCGTCTCCCCTCTTTGGCAAACTCTTCAATTGGTTGGTGAGCTATATATCTGATTCAGTGGGGGTGCATAGTTAAACCTAAGCGTCTCCTGACCTCTCCATTTGGCGAATATTACCAGTCCCCACGAAAAATATTCAAGTTTGCTAGACCGGCCTCCGAACCTCCAAGATGAAAAGTCTCATGTATGGAGTAAAAAAGAATGCCAAGTTTTGCTCCAATCATCTGACTGCGGCATTAGAACAAACAATAAAGAGAAAATTGCTCAGAAGCTGCAGATACAGAGAGGTTCGACTTACTCTCCACGAGCTCGAAATTAGACGTCACCAGTCCACTATGGGTGGAGAGGATTAGGCCTTCTTCTTGGTTATTTGACACATGTTCTATATAAAAAGCATTGCATCGTCGTTTTTCGTTTAAACACATCAATCAGCAGATTGTAATGACATAGATAATTTGAGAACAATGCTGGGAAAACGTGAATCGTTTATTCGGCCACGCAGACTCTCCGAACCAGCATCCTGCGTCACCAGCCGTTGTTCAAATCCGATTATGTGCCTCGTTTATTTCAACAATCCAGAGGTTAGGTTTAGACCTTAGCGTTCTCATTGCACGGCCATTAAAGCCACCCCTCGACATCCAGTGAGCAATTATTGTAAACGATTAGAACAAAAAGAAAAGTGAATATAAAGTCTGAAAGCCGCAATTTGAGACGAGTCGTTTCAGCACTGGACAGCTCCCGACTCCCCAGGGGCCTTGGACTTGGTCATCGGAAGCCTGATCACCCTCCATCAAAACCATCAAGTCATTTGAAACCACCAGCACCACTTCCCAGATCAGAGATAATCACTAAAGCGTAATTAACCTATTGGTGACGTGAAAGTTTTATTTATTTATTTTATATTTTAAAAAAAGAAGAAAAAAAAACAAGAAAAGCAGTAGTGGTTAAGGCGTTGACGAACTGATCTGTATTGGGCGTCACATCAAAACTTGATGATTTCATGTATGCATTCACAAGCGTCTCTCTCTCTTTCTCTCTCTCTCTCTTTTTTTTTTTAAAAAAAAGAAGAAAGTTTGAAAGTAAACTTCCATCTTCGGAGGGAGGTGGGGGTGAGTCTGACGGATGCATCGATGAGGAAGGAACTGTACTATTATATTCCGGGAGGAAGACTTGATGACGTCTATAGCATCCTTAATGTGACTTATTGGAGGGAGGTGGAGGACGAGGAGGAGGAGGAGAAGGAGGGGGGCAAGGCTTGCGATACATGGATAAAAATCCAAGGCAATCACAGCACAGGACAAAAGTTTAGAGCAACGATATGTAGACGCACAGACAGCGCGCTCTCCCACCGAGTTTTTGTTTGGCTTTGCGACCGGTTGAGTCCTATTAATTGGGTATAAAAGTGAGATAGGCAGCACTGAGGGGAACATAAGGAGACGACGGAGGCGCTTCAGCCAGGGAAGAAGTGCCGTGAGAAAGATACCGTCTCTCTCTTTCTTTCTCTCTCACTCTCACACACACGCAGACAAGCACTGCCACAACCGCGCCCGGTTCACAACCTACAGCACAGCCTCCTCTCTGCTTTCCTGCTATAGGTATGTGCTTTATCTGCGGACTGTCTTACAACTCGGAGAAATTTATGCTCCAGAGCGAGATAAAGTAATGGAAATTTTTCCCTTTTTGTGAACTGCGTGGAGATCTGCAATTTTTTAGCTACTTTGACGCTGAACATAGAGGATTTGGTGTCATTACCGCAGTGTAACTTTTACAAGATGAGGTGAATAAAACACAAAATATCCAGTTTTTTCTTCCCACCCCTCGTTTTTAATGATCCTTTTTTGGTATAAGCCAGTGGACGCTATCTTTATCCAGTTAATTCAAACAGGTTCATGTTCGAACCAGCTTTTTAGTTTTATTAGTGGTGATAAAGTAGCACCGCCTTGTGATTTTGATACAACAAAGAAAAAGCCGCTTTATTGTCAGGTAACTGCTCTGTTTAATGTTGTGTCTGTTTCTCATTTCCTAACAGCATGGCCAGTTCGAGTAAAGCGACTTTAATCTTGCTCATCTACGGGATCTTTATGCACTACAGCGTCTTCTGCACACCTCTTGGACTAAGTTACCCCAAGATTAGGTAGGTTTCTGGTTTCTGGGTTGTTATCGTTGTCCTTTATGTTCTATTTGAAATGCTCCTCAGCAACACGTTTCATTTAATGTTGCTGTTACGTTTGCTGCAATCAACGAAAAAGAGGTTTGTTCACTTTATTTCAAATAAATGCGCGCAATTGCGCAGAAACTCCGCGCGCAAGTTTTAGAATCTCCCAGTTAAGCATGATAACAGAAGGACATGCAGGCTTTTAAACAATCAAATGCAAGGCTGGTGTGGAAAATGAGTATGGAAATTGCACAGGAGTATCTGTCCGGTGGGACGGTTCACGGAACTCCCCTTATTAAAAATGAGAATGCAGTCGATGCAATGGATAGCCCTCGGGATGACGGTGGACTGGCGTCACCAAGGAGAGGCGAGGCAAAACGAATAGGGGAGCTTTATCCATTTAAGATTTAGTCTTCTTCTTCTTTTTTTCCTTCTTCGGGAAAAGCATATCCATTATTTGGGCGTGGTTCTCGTTGATCAAATTATAAATAAATAAATACATAAAAAAGGTATTTTCTGAATTCTTTTTAATATTTTTGAGCTCCACGCCTACACTAAATGTGATCATTTTCACACCCATTGTTTCGAGTTTTAAATAATTAATAAGGTTGGAGCCGGCAGCATCAAGTGGAATATATATATATTAAAAAAACCCGATTTCTTCCAGAAAGAAAAACATATTCAAAGAAAGAAAACAATACAGCAGGACGCATTTAATAAAATTCAAGTCATTATTTTCGCCAAATTTAAATTATTCGTTTTCTGGCTTATTTTTCTTTATTTATTTACTCTAAAAAGCCTCTTTCCCCCGTTTTTACCCTTTTTCATTGCATTTAACCGCCCGCTGTTTTTAAAGGCAGATGCAGACATTTGGCATCCTTTCACTCCTGCGTCCACACGTGTGCATTGATCAAAATTGTGATGAATGTTCTTTCTTTATGCAGACTTGAAAACGACGCATTCGATGAGGACGGGAATTCGTTATCCGACATGGGTTTTGATAGTGATCAGATTGCTATACGAAGCCCGCCATCCTTAAACGACGACGCATACACCCTATACTACCCACAGGAGAAGAGGTAAATGCGCCTTCGTTTCACAGCCAAAGCCTTGGGCTGGATTCCAATTTAATGACTTTGTTGCTGTTTGCTATAATGTTTGCTTGCTTTATTTTTCCCAGAGTTTCTCATGTTATTTGTCCTGTCTTATTTTCATACCGAGTAGCCTAAAATGTTGATTCCCTGCAGTTGATAATCAAGATTAAAAAAAAAGAAAAAAAAGAAGGTCGGCAGATTCGTAAAGGATAGCCTTTAATCTCTTTCTTTCTTTCTTTCTTTCTTTCTTTCTTTCTTTCTTTCTTTCTTTCTTTCTTTCTTTCTTTCTTTCTTTCTTTCTTTCTTTCTTATTTATTTATTGCACTTGACGTGATATTGGACATGCGAGTGGGCGGGAACATTTTAGGCTACTTTTGATCATTTTGTCCGCGCTTTTTAATCTATTTTTTTATTTTGTTTTAATTTATTTATTTTTATTTTAGTCACTGACGATCTATGTGTTTTGGCGTTTTATCATCTCAGACCAGAAAGGCATGCTGAGGAAGAATTAGATAGAGCCTTGAGGGAGATCCTGGGTCAGTTAACAGCGAGACATTATCTGCATTCTCTGATGACAATTCGTGCAGGGTAAGGGCATTTCTTATTAGCGTTCACCTGCAGTCATCATTTTTATTTTATTTTTTTTATGTTTCTGCGCTGCTCAAGTTCAGGCTGCTGTGTCACTGTCTGTCATTTTACGTGCGTGTGTGGTTTATTTCTTCTTCTTAAAAAAATGCTACCCCTCTATATAACGTCTGGACATTTTCATTCCACCGTTTTGCTCCTATTTTGATGTGGCGTGACATTGCATCCACGATTTATGTTCTTTAAGAATAAGATACTGAAATACAGCGCTATTTGTAGCCCTTGTCTTACCTATCAATTGATTTTGCTTTTACAAACATTAATGGGTGGTGGTGGGAAAAAAAGCAAGCGTCAGAATATGTAATGGGATGTAAATTAATATTTGATAACCTTTCCAAAACGCTTAAATCACCAAATCTTTCCTCACATATATATATATTTTAACGTAAAAAACAAAAAAACAAAAAAAATAAAAAAAATAAAATAAAGGCCCATAAATGCATTATTAATGACTACTGGCCAGATGAAGAGATGATCAAAGTTGAAATGCCACATCAAAAAGAGCACAAACCAGTCAAGACCTCGCAGCTTTAACTAATGTCACTGTTGTTTTATTTATCTTCTGTATTTTTTCAGTGACGACAACAGCATGGAGGAAGAATCAGAGCCCTTATCCAAAAGACACTCAGATGGGATCTTCACTGACAGCTACAGTCGCTATAGAAAGCAGATGGCCGTGCAGAAATACCTGGCAGCGGTTCTGGGTAGAAGGTACAGACAGAGAGTTAGGAACAAAGGACGCCGGCTTGCCTATTTGTAGCGCTGTTAAGGCGCTCAAACTGCCCTCCTGTGTATATACATCCAGTCGTTAAATCGAAGTCATTCAGATATATCTGACCAACCAGTGGATTGCGCCTGTGTTCTTTCAACATGTATTTATGTATGAAGTAAAGCCATTAAAATGAATATTTTAATAATAATATCGTTTTTTTTTCTTTTTGTACAAAAGCACTTGATACCGCACAGTTATACTTTGTGGACCAATATTTTATTTTCATGTTTACGATGTTGAAAACAAAACAAAATGATAAAAAAAAGAAGAAGAAGAAGAAACCAGTAAAAAAAGAGATAATTGTGCACCTTCAACATTATGCGCTTGAAATCTTTAAAAGTCATCTACATATGCAGAAAATAAATAGATTTTAAAAAGACAATCAAAGTATTGAATGTTATACTTATTTTTGTAACCAACGTTCTATTTTTTTAGTGTTGTTTGTTTTCCAAACAGGCCCAAAGAAGCAGTGAGCATGCTATGTGAGGCATATCCGGCTTATCCTAAATGATAGATGTTGCCCTTGTCCACGCTTCTCCACGCTCCCTTAATGGGAGCTCTGTGGGTTTGTATAGCTTGCTGCCCCTCCAAGGGGAATTCAGACGGCTTTTGTTCCACAGCCTCTCATTTGATGGTTAACCGATTGACTTACACATTAAGTCAATGTAAGTGCTGGTAAAAATTCAACCTTCTTTCCAATTTCATTGCAGGCTTTTGCAAGGGCACTGATGCCTTTACTAAATCGAAAGGAAGCACTCGAGTTGCTGTTAACAGTATGCAGAAAACACTGCTTGCTCACTCGCCTCGAGAGTCATTTACAGTGGGAGATAAATTATGCTCGATACGACTGTCTAAGGAATGTTTCACATATGTGTATTGTGTACAGTATAAAAATTACACAGAGCACATAGTCATCTCAGTGTTGTCTCTGTTCAGTCAACAGGATTAAATGGAGAAGAGAAAGGAAAAAAAATGCTTAAACTGTTGATTGTATTTTGGCAGAGCTCCGAAATATTTAGAAAGGACTCAGAAGGAGCAGAAAGTGATGCAGTTTGACAAAAGAGGAGGAGAGGGAAGGTAGCGTCTGAGTTGGGGTTAGAGATACTGGACTCTTATTTCTGATTTAATGGTGCATGTGAAAACTGACACCGTGCTAATTTTCCCTTACAAACTGCATGCGATTGTGCTTTTGTTGCTGTGTAGGAGATGAGCTGTGCTAAGCCTCTTTCAGCCCCCCCCCCCCCCCCCCCCCCCTTTCAGATGTTTTGTGACAGAAATGTGAAGAAAGAGGGCTAGAAGTGATAGAAACTGGTACTGCACTGACTTGTTGATTTTATTTTTTCCTGTCCTGCTGCTGTCATTGTGGATATCATAGAACAAGACACTGGACCCCCCTCACCTCCCTTATATGCTGATTGCCTTTGTCTTGGTTGTAGTAGTTCTTTTGCTTCTAGATTGCCATGCCAAGTTTCTGGTTTGATGTTAATGCTCTAGTTTCACTGTAAAGCTGATCTGTGTTAGAGTATGTGAGGAAGCAGGTGAAGAGTGTTAGCTGATAAAGAGATGTGTGTGTGGAGTCGAAGAAAAGGCAGTGGAAAAAGAGACGGTGTGTGTTTGTGTGTGTGTGTGTGTGTGAAAGAGAGAGCGCGAGAGAGGAAAGGCAAGCAAAGTAGCCTGTTGCATAAGACACAGGTTACAGCACCCACGAGCCAGAGGAGGTTTGTCGCACGTCAATACAGAACCAAACAAACAAACAAAACAAGTGATGGCACCACTGCCTCTGCTCACCTGTTGAAGTGAGATCAGGGTCAATGAGTCTGATAAAAAAAAATGTCAGACGTTGAATTCCCTTCACTTTGGTTTCATAAGAAGGTTTAAGAGTATGTGAGTCAAGGTGGATCAGACCAGCAGAACAGAGGTGTATGAAATTCAGCCCTCCAGCAGAGGGATATTCCCTATGACTTTTATTAGAGAGATATCTCATGTATTTATTCAACATTATGCAAATGCAGCTTTATGCACCCCTGCAATCTAATCAGTGGCCTGTGTTCCCCCATAGAAACTATCAACACACTCCTTCTTCAATTTGGCTCCATCGCACAGGCTTTGCGTGAGTGCGTATGTGCATATTGCGTTTATCTGTGAGCGTGTGTGCATTTAATGTTTGTTTGTGTGGACGAGTGACTGAACATGCATGCGGAGGTGGAAACAGCTTTTGGCTTTTGGTGCCTTGCTTCGACGTGAGAAAAACATAAAAAATACTAAAAAAAAAAAATACTAAAAAGAATATTCACCACAAGTGACAGATGGCAATTTTAGTGGCCCTACAATGCTGCAGTCCATTAGCTTACATTAAAACTTCCTTTTCCTCTGTTTAATCGCTCGGCTTAGTCTGCCCCAAGAGTAGTAGAATTAGGCTTTCTTTTAAAGCATGGCAATGATTTGTTGAGTATAAAGTATATTAAAAAAGTGAATAGAATGTGTATGTCGGTGAAGCAGGCGATGTATGTGTGTGTGTCTGACTGTTTGTGTGTGTGTGTGTGCATGGGGTGTTCAGTGTCTGTGAGAACAGTAGACAATGACCAGTGTTCCTTGCTGTTGATTATGACGTGTTGTCGATTATTTTGGGTCAGTAATTTATCAATGAGAAAATATCCCCTACATATTAGAACTTTGTGCATCACTATCTAGATTTAAAAGGGTTTGAGAATATAATAGAGATGTTGTTCAGATCATAGAAAATGCCTGTTGTTGATATTTCTGAAAGCGCCGAACGCCTTACTTCAATGTTTAATCTCTTATCTATCTGAAAACAATGTGTTTTAAAAGTGAACCTTAGTACAAGTGACATCGTTATACACACAGGAGTCCTTATATGGGGTTTTACGTTTGTCATTGTTATGAAAGTGTTGTAAGATTTGTATGAATAAATTTTTGTAAACAACAACATTTTCTAATCAATGTCTAATCTTTGAAATACATCACTTTGTTTTTCGAGGAGACGTGTCTTTTGAACAAAGAAAGTGCAGCGGAGCCACAGTTACATCACACACGCTGACTAGAATATATATTTTGTTTGCAGTTTACTGCCCGCATATGAATGTTGAGCTTACATGAAGAACCACCTATTTCCATGAGCACAGATCTCCTCCTGTAACAAACATAAAGTTGCACAGCAGAAAATAAAGCAGCAAATGCATTGTGTGAAGTTGGTCTAACTTTTAAAAGACACGTTTGCAATGCGTCAAAAGGGAAATCACAGATGTGTTTTTGCATTTCAAGTTGAGGAAATAAATAAATGAACCTGCAATTCAAACTGAAGAACCATCAAACATCTCTGAGGAGCTCATCAAGAGAAGCTACGGCTGAGCTGCAGAGCCCCACACAGGGCTTCTCTCCTCCTGGACTGCCTTGTGTTTCTCCTCACTCCATCCTTGGCCTTGGTAGTGCAGCTGTGTCCTGTGGGAGACGAGGAGGATGGGTGTGGCAAAGGATTATGTGTGTGATCTGATACTCATAAGCCAGCAGGAGTATGTGTGTGTGTGTGTGTGTATGTGTCTGTGAGTGCACATGCACCAGAGCTCAACTAACCCAATCAGAGAAATGTTGCATGGCAACGGTCCACAAAGGGACACGGTTATGTATACGCATGTGTCAAGTGTGTTTGTATGTGTGGAAAAAAGGAGCGAGACAAAGACGGAGACTGTGTGCATTTGTGTGCATGTCTGAGTGTTTTGGGCTATTTGTGTGCACTGCACAGGCAGACCTTGAGCGGGCTCTGCATTGGAATGGGGTTCTGCATCACACCTTACAGTTTTTGTGCACACGCTGCCTGTTGAACAGAAGAAACAGATGCACAGTGTGTGTCTATCAGAGACACAGTAATGACACCAACAGCTACTGCCACAGAGGAGCACAGGTATTAAATATGATTAATGAAATTCAACAAAGTGAGTTAGCCATGAGAAACTGCCACACACTCATTCGACGTGCATCTCTGTTTCTTCCCTGAAGACACCAATTCATGGGAGTTGCCCTGTTGCTAAGAAAAGGCTGACAGATTGTTGGTTGTCAGGGGCCTTTTTTTTGTGCTAAACCTACCTGTGTGATATAAATGCTGTCTCCGGTCTTTATTTATACCCCCTCTACCCCTTTGCTCTTCTGCTGTCAAAGTGAAAAGCAGCTTCGGTCCACCTGACAAGCAGAGACTGCAAGACTTGTTCTGTATGGAGCAAATGAGGCAGGTGAAACGAACAAAAAAATGTATTCAAAAATAAATTGGATTTGATATTCACCCCCACAAGTGGATATTGAGACAAATGCATCAATTTGTTTGCACAGCTTCCACATAAGGGGCCACCCTTGACCAATTTGTACATACTGTAATGTACATTAATGCCTGAATCAATAAAAGATGGCTCCTCCCTCTTCATAGTGCCGCATCATCTCTCCTCTCTGCAGTCTACGTCTTAAATCTGTATTAGCATCTTTGAGCGATTCCACAACTGATTTTTTCGCAGGAGTTGTCTCTCTGGGTTGTCTGTGAAGGTTCTCAGTCTCTCTGGGTTTTTTGTTTTGTTTCGTTCTCTTGGGGGAAAATGGAAAGAGCTCCTAAATTTAGAGTCTAACTCCCTCAATAAACAGTTTGGAATCAAACACGGCTTTTAATAATCAGCTCTCTGCCTCCAGACACGTCTTAATCACGTATGGAGTGTTAGAGGGGGAAGGAGAGGTTTTGTTCAGGGCTTTTCCAGTGGGGATACCCACACCTCTCCCAGTCCCGCATGGCCACACCCATCTTTCTTTGTCACCATGTTTTGATGAGCATGTGAAGCCAGAAGTGTGTATGTGTGTGTGAATGAGCACTACTGCTCTATTGTGTGTATGATTAACATTTCCTTCCCTTCACAATACTTTTGTGTGTGTGTGTGTGTGTGTGTGTGTGTGTGTGTGTGTGTTTGTGTGTTTATTTATCTCAAGTGCAAACACTGCCCCCTCCTTCTTCCATAACATCTCTCTTGCATGTCAGGGTTAGGAGTACAAGAAAGGCCCAGACACCGCAGTGATGCAATCACCATCCCACCCACTCCACCCCCTCGCATTTTACCCCATGAATCATTCAGTGGTCAGGTTTGAGCGGGGTGGGGGGTGGTGGGGGGGCAGTCTAGTCATGCCTGCTATGAAACTCTTGATTGTGGCAGCCACGAATCCCTCAATCCTCCTCTCCCTTAAATCCCTTCTTGTGGCGGGCTCTGTCACATCTACCATTGAGCAGGCGGCACACTGTGGTGAACATCAACCCCTCTGGGAGCAACGTGTTAGAGAGAGAGAGACAGCAAAGACAGGGAGGGAGAAAATAGGAGATGTGGGCGAGGGTTTGCAGACATGGACCACTGATCAAGAGTTGCTTCTGGCTTAGAGGGAAACACTTTACCTGTGCTGCTTGAGTAATCATGGGTGACCAGAACTATCCATCATTTATTATGAGGCTATTTGGCCTGGAAAGAAAATCACCTCAACCATCATTTTCTCAGCTACTTTACTAAATGTACACGTCTCCAAGCTAAGCTTGAACATGAGTGCACCTTGAAAAAACAATAACCCGACTTTACAAAAATAAGCTCAAAATATCACGTGTAGTGGTTATTCCAACAGTCTTTGGACGTAGGTCAACTGAAGTTTCGTCTTGGATGTGAAGCCCATGAAACGTCTTCACAAACTTGAAGAAGTCCAATTGATTTCTATTTTTCAAGGTCTTAAGAGGTTACATTGTTGCTGATGACTACTAATAAACTGACTAAAGAATGGTGCATTTAGCAATACACCTGCTATAAACAAAAAGAAAAGAATTATAAGTCATGAATAAAAATTACACATTCTAACCTATTTAGAGAACAGAGAGCACATCTGTGAAAAAATGAATCATCTCTAGACACCTTGAGGCTAGCACGAAAGGCTAGAAAAACAAGATATTATAAACTTATACAGCTTCTATGCTAGCAAACAGTTGCCTATTTGCATATCCTGTAGATATGCAGCAGATCTCAGATGTGTAGTTATGTCTCCATCCACCTCTCCAAATGTAGTTCAGACCCTTTCAGCTTCTGATTTTTTCTTTCTTTTTTTGTTTTCTTTCTTTGTTTGTCTACATCTTTGTCTTAAGCGCTCTGGTTGCCCATTCCTCTGAAAAACATCTTGCTTTTGTGGCAAGGCTGATGTTGCTGCACTCGAACTAAAAATCTGAACAATAAGCAGTAAAACTTTAAAACCCTCTACGGAGCGGCAGGAAACGGATGAACCGTCTGTACAAGTATGTCCTTTCATATCACACAGTAATTTGATCCAGTCAATATAAACATGTTGACTGGAGCAGTTCTGAAGAAGAAATCAAACAGCCATATCAAGTCTTCCATTTGTAGATGCTTCAGGTGTTATAAAGCTGGGCGTTTATTATGCTTGGGTCTACATAGATGTGGATTTACTTAATAAGACAAAGCGTTTGCCAGAAGGTCTGGGACTGTGCAGACAATAATCTTGTCTGTGGAGGCCAATACATACACCCATTGATCTAAGTGTAGGCTCAAACATAATAAATAGAAAATAATGAATAGTTTGCAAATTGGACCCTCAGTTAAAGACTATTTGCACACTGTCTCTCACATGCGAGTCCAACATGCCAGTGAAAACCCTAATTTGTTAACACACATTTTAATAGGCCTATTCCCAGAACCCCCTATATTCCCGTTAGTCGCTGCTATTTAACTGTAAAAAAAATTCCCCAAACCCCATGGCTCTGCGTTGTTCAACATCAAACAATTTTCTTTAAAGCTGTCTGATCCCAGCTTGGTTCTCCAAAAGACTTGATCTGAGAGCTGTTTTGTCCCATGTGCTTCTCAACATTTCTGCTGGTAGCAGTGGTAGTGGCAGGGTGGGTTGCATTTCAACTTCCTGGGGAGTGGGAGCGGTACTGGGACGTTTTGTTATGCTAATACATCAAACTCAAAGAACATTTTTGGCTCTTGAAGAGAAGAAACAGGGTCACGAACGACAATATCTAAACCTTACGCACGCAGACCTTAAAGGTTCAGCGGGATGCAAACAAACCAGCATCTTGCAGCCTGACCGTCTTTTTCGCCTTCAATTTTTCTTGCAGCTCGTACATTCGCTGTGCCCATTCTGGTTTAGGGCGAGGCTGTGCAAACACTGAATAATGTATCACTGCTGGTGAAGTTAGGTGCAAAGACTCAGTGTGAGATTTGCGAGAAGAAATATGTTCATGCTCTTTTAATTCTCCTCCCCATCTCTTTCACCTGCCTCTAAAATGAAGGAGGAAGACAGCCTATTACTCCTTCCCCCTACAGACACCCACTGCTGCACCCCTTTCCACATCATTCACCCTCACGTCTCTAAAGTTGTGAGAGATTTCCTGAATGAGATGAGTGTTAATGAATGAAGAACAGTGGAGAGCAGAGAGAGACGCTTGTCAGGCTCAGGCTTCATGGGTTATGTGCTCATGAGAGTCAAATTTTCACGCTGACACGCAGCTTGTGGTTATGTTATCTTTCTTCTTTCCTTTTAATGAACGCAATATGAGCGTGTGTGTCTGTGAGGGTTGGGAAATGCTTTAATAAATAGGCAAAATATTTGAGGAGACTGTAGAATACAGACAGATGGAACAGTACTGCTTTTGAATGCATGACTCCTGACAAAAACAAGTTTTGTGGACAAAGAAAACAACAAATGTTTGAAGAAAAAGTTGCTGGAGAAAAGAGAAATTGCAAAGTCCCCTTTCTCCAGTTTACATCACAAAAGATTCAAGAAACCTGTGTTATTTCAACATCTTTTGATTATAATAGGAAGAGTTTCCTTTTCTGCCTTTCTAAAATGCATCTTCTCCTTTTCTTCCAGTCTTACAAACTTCTCATGCTTCCAAGGGTTCACATATAGAGATCCTAGAGATTGCTTTACCCCAATCCTCACACGCACACCAAAAAGGTAAGTGTTCGCTTTGAGCAAAGCAGGCTTTTCCCATCTTTTTCACACATATTCAAAACAAAAGGAAATGCCTGTCACAGAGAAACACACAACTCTTTGGGAATTGTCTGTGGCAGCTCTATAAAAAGTGAAGCTGTGTTATAAGGAGAGAAGTGTAAGTGGGAAACATAGGGAGGCGAGGCAACCAACCAGGTTCTTCATTCACACCTGTGAACAGCATCCTGTGCTCCCCGGGGTAAAGCATCCAAATCGTGTAGTAGAAAAACAGACTGTGCTTGCGCATCCCACCATTTCTCGCTTCTTCTTTTTTTTTTCCTCTTCCGTTTGTTGGAAGGGTTGCCCTCCTACACAGCTCTTCCCATCAGGGAACATTTGTTACAATGATTGACACACTGCTGAAACATTAATGTTCCTAAGGCAGATATCCATGTCATTTGCATTTCATACTTTGTTACACAATCGCAGACCTACAAACGACAACAATGCCTGTTCCGATATTTAAAAACTGTTACTGTGGTGGCAAGGTTTGGCAACACTGTCTACAGCAGCACGGATAACTTGATAGCTGGACTGATGACATTAGACAGTGGGCCAAATTTTTAAACACAGCCTGAACTTTTTTAGATGAGCGGACTTTAAGTAGTCTTCAGGAATAGTTCTTCAGGCTTCTTGAAGGACACTCAAAGCTCTTCTTTGGATCTTGGCTGCCTTTTGGTCCATTCTCTGTAAAGATAATTCCACACTGCTTCAATAATGTTGAGGTCTGGGCTCTGGGGAGGCCAATCCATGCCTGATAGTGCCGCATTGTGTGTTTTTCTATCCAGTTATGGTTCTACTGCATTGGCAGTGTGTTTGGGATCATTGTCATGCTGAAAAATTAAGCTGTTGCCTATTACAAGGTTTCCAGATGGTATTGTGTGTGACTCAAAAATGACCGTACTTTTCTGCAATTATAATGCCATCTATCTGACAAGATCTCCAACACCACTGGCTGAAATGCTGCCCAAATCATGACAGAACCTGTTTCTCTCCCTTACATATTGATGAACATATACACTAAAAATGACAAATTTGTGTCCATTAGACCTGTTCCATTTGATTTTAACACGAGTTCTTGGGTAGTATGGCATAACTCTGCCTTTTCTCCTTGAAGAATGGCTTCTTGAAGCATGAATCTACTATATGGCCAGATATAGTTGGATAATTCTTTTTGTAGATTCAGCTAAAGAAAGTGTCCTGTTCAAAAAAAATACAAATTAAAATGAGTTCTTTGCTAAGCTCTCTGCTGTGTGCATCCATAGATTGACAGATCACTGCATTACTTTTGCATTACTCCATAAAATGACCTGAGACTACAGTCCCACACAACAAAATGAATCCCTATCCTGATGAGGACACACACAACTTATGAACGTATGAACACAAAACTAACAACACAAAGCAAAGTTAAAAACAGATTTCCAAGCATCACCAAAGTAGTTATACAGTACAAACATGTACAGGTGGAAAAATTAGGCTATAGTCCCGCAAGCCTTACTGCTCACTCTCATTGCTTTCACTATCCACTGAAGTAGAGGCTGTGGCTGCTGGGCTGGGGTCAGCATACAGCTTTAACATCACTTCGCTATGCAGATGCTTGCAGAGAGCTGAAGTTGTGTATCAGCTGTTGCAGTTGTTTTTGTCCTGGACACAGTTTGCATTTCACCATTGTAATCTTCTTCTTTTGTGCAATAAAAATAAAAGTGACGTCTGTATCTCCACTCCTAAGAAGCTGTGGACTTCTCCACCATTTCCACAAACTGTTGTTAAACCCAACACGGGTTCATTCTGTAAGTTTGGTGCCATATTTATGCTTGAAGGATTCATTGGTTAGTGTTAACTGGCTTAACAGACAAACAACTGTTCCTCTGAAAATGGTCAGGTACTGTCAAAGTACCTGGGTTGTTGACCTAGTGTTTTCAGTATGGACACTGTTTAGTTTCCTATGTATGTTTCCTGCTTTATTGTGATAACCTGTTGTTTATATGCATTATGTTTAGTTTTACTTCCTCTGTTCCATTAGTTAGATTCATTCCAGCTGTGTTCTCAGCTGTTTCCAATTCTCATTTACCAGTCCAGTTTCTATCAACTCCTTGTGTGCGTTTCCCGTCATTTCTGTTCAGTCAACAAACACTCCTTGGAGGCAAAACACTAAGAAATGAGGTGTGCACAGTATTGCACATGGATGCCAATCTTATCTTATTATACCTGCTTTGGTTTCATGTTAAATTTATGATGGTTAGTTTGCTGCAGTTGGTGCAACTTGTTAAATTTTACAATAATGCCAAAGTTAGCTGGCTGAGAAAATTTGTTGTTTGTTCGAGCAGTAGTGGTGACTTATTTCTGGAACTTTCCCCCAAAACTTTTTTAATGGAAACAGGGAACACTGACATTGGAGCATTTCCACCTGGTGAAACCTAATCTAAAGGAAGACTGACATTGAATCTTAATGCTGCCTCTTGGAATGAACTGCAGAATTTCCAAGGTAAATCTTTTCAGATTTTCTGCTGAAAACACAAAGTCTTTTGTCTTCTCTGACAGAATATAAGAAGATGTATCAACAGCTTTTCAGTTCACTTCAGTTTAGGTTTATTTATATTGTGCAAATCACAACAACAGTCGCCTCAGGGCACTTTACAGAGTAAAGATATTACAGTATTCTTAAAGAAACCTGGAAAATCAAGCCACGCCCTATGAACAAGAGCTTTGTGATGGTGCAAAGGAAATATTCCCATTCAACAGAAAGAAACCTCCAGCAGAGCCAGGTTGAAGGAGGGGCAGTCATATGGGGGAAAGAGAAAAGGAATAAAGAGAGAATAGACAGACAGGACAAAACACCGAATAAGAGAGAGAAAAGCCAAAAATCTAATGACACACTGCTGTGGTAAATTAACATGTGTGAAATGAAAAGAGATGAGACTTGGTGCAAAATAATAACAATGTAAAAGGTTTGGAAAATTGTCCAGCTGCCTGCTCCAAACTCAAATCAATGGAAAGCAGCATTTTTGACATGGAATCATTCTTCCTTAACATGTCGCAGATATTTTTGTCTCTTCAGACATGGTCACTGAGGCACTGTGTTAATTTCATCCCTTCTGTTATTTGTAGTTGCAGTAGGACAGCTCATGCCTGTTTGTTTGGAGGTTTGGCAGCTGCTGCAAGTCCAGTGACATCATCATGCTGGCACAGTGATTACTGAGAAATGCAGTGAAAACAACATGGCAATGACTGCTAAGCACCAAAGACGTCTCCAAATACAAACAAACAGACTGCAGATAATCACTTAGAAATAATTTCATTGACTGGTCTTAAGAAGAGTGGAAACATAAGACACAAAGATGAAATAAAGGCATTTTCAGGTTTTCTTTCACCGCAAAAAATAAGTAGCCGGATTAAACTTGGGTCAGGGCTGCTTAAGTCCACCAATAATCGACCGAGTCAAGGTCAACAACCCAGTCAGTCCTGCATAAGCCCTGTGTGGATTGGTCAAATATTTCTCAGCAATGATCACACCACGCTTTCAGATGCTTTTCTTCCAGTGAGAGCTTGTGAGTGTTTATTTCATGTGAAAATGATGCTATTTGTGCTTGATGAAAATGGAAGATCAGCATCAATATTTAGTGAAGCCATTCAGCAAATATTAGATGCTCACCAAACCTTGGAGGTTAACATCACAGTTTTCAACAAAGTTGGAAAAATCAGGTAAAAAAAAACCAACTTAAAAATGAGAAGCTACATAATGACCGGATCTACGATGTTACATCTTTGTCCAAATTAAGTGTTGAACAGATTCAAATAATCACACACATTTTGCTAGTGTATGATATACTTAAATGACTGTGTGATAAGTGTTAAATGACAACAGCTAAAACAATAAAGTCTTCCGAAACAGGAAAATAATGTAAAAAACAAAAATAAAACAGTAAACAAAGGCTATTGTTACGTGTCTGCAGGCTGCATGTTTTCTTTCCCTCCCCTTTTGTTTGCCATTCCCTTAGGTTGCAGACTGCAGGCTGATGTCAATCTGGGCACGTCCAATTAATTAGAGGAGGGAGGCCCTGATTGGACAAACCAGGAGTGAAGCCCTTGATAAGGAGACTCACCTGTGGCTGGGCGCGGCTCTCTTCCCTCCTTGAATTGTTTGACACATGTGTGATGGTTTCCTGCTGTCTTTCTTTTGTTTGATGATTGTGGTGGGAGTAAAGTGGACTAGGTGAGTTTGGGGACCCCATACACTTACTCACGTAGAGTCTTTGTGTTAGAAACACTAGGTAAGTAGGTTGGTGCCACCCATGTAATTTTGAGCTTATTTTAAGTTGAGGTTTGGGTCTATCTCTCCTGTTTGTTGCTTTTCTAGGATAGTAGCTCAGCTCAGCTAAGTTTTGGTTTTGTCTTTTTGGTGGTTTTTTTTTTTTTTTTTTTTTTTTTTTGGCACAACCTAACTGTCCCTTTTCCCCCCACATTTGCTGTTTGAGTCTGGGTTGTTTATTTTGTGAGAGCGCTGCCATTAAACCTTTTTTCATAACACCTGTACTGAGTTTCCGGAGTTGTTGTGTTATCCCCTCCTGCCCTCGGGGAGACGTAACACTATAAATATTGAAAATGAGGCAGTAAAATGTTTAAATCTCTTAATGACCCATTAGCTTCCCAATTTTAAGGTTTTCCCACGGTGTGAAGCAATGAGTGTAATCAACCGCTGCTTTACAAATGTGGTGTTTAGATGGTTTAGATACATAATATCTCAAACCGGAGATACTTGCAGCTGTCTTTTATTATTAGTATACACTTAAATAATATTTTTCTTTATTATTATTACAGTGTATAGAAATACTGCGGAACCAGAGTGAATCTGTTAACTCATTCCAGATCAATTTAAGGTTCCTTTGTTCATCTATAGTAAGAAATCAAATCACGAGGATGCCTTTGCATCTGTGACTACAAGCTGAGTTCAGACTGTTTTGAAATACTTCATTCTAAATGAGCAGATACTGGACACAATCATGGATTACTGAACACAAAATTTATGTAGTATATTACAGCAAAGCAAACATATATTCAGACTTTAGACCCCATTTATAACCATGTATAGGCATAACCACATGTCTATATATGTTTTATATGTGTATACAAATAAATAATCAATATAATATCATCAGTTTTGTTTTAACTCTCCACAACTGGGATCAGTGAAGTCGCTAAAATCAAGGCTCTATTACAGTACCCATCTATTTTCAGAAACCATTATAATTCAGTGTTCAGTGGGCTACAGAAAAACAACGCAGCTTAATGAGTTTATTTTTAGAGGCTGTGTTTTGAATATTTATGAATTTCTTTAAAGAATGAAAAAGTTGCTTTTATAATCAAAAAAGGATTTTTTTTTTTTTTTTTTTTTTTTTAAAAAGAATGACATTTTATGCAGTTCTTTAAAAAGTCTATCCTGTGCCGATTCTTCCTACATCATTAGTTAATGATACACCGAAGGGCACATGCTCATGACATCACATCTGTGATTAAGCTTTTTGTGCCAACCCCCCCGGGCAGCTGATTGCACAGTAAACAGACACGTACTGAGAAACAGCTGTCACTCACTCGAGTCTCAGAGGTGTCCATCACAAAGGCTCGCAGATCTAGAATTCTCACCATCTGCTGCTGTTTTGCTGGACGTGCAGTGCAGGCCCAGATCACTTCCACTGTTTGGTGTAGGAGGAATCGTCACTGACCGACGGCAGCTTGCAAGCATGTTCGGAGCCATATGGGGAAAGATTGACTAGCGCATGTTTCACAAGGCAAAATCATTATTGTTTGACTCACAGTTTCAAATTTCGCACCCTCCCGGACACACGCCATCTAGCTGCTCGTTTAGGACATTAATTTACAGCTTATAATCACCATAGAGGCCAGGACATAAATACTCGACTCAGCACCCAGTGTCACATGACTGTCTGTCATAAATAAATTACTTTATTCACACAAATGTACGACCAGATAACTTCGTTAAGGACAGCCCATGCAAAGAGGCAGATAGAAACTGGAAGTGCTGCACAGGAGGACTTGGTAGCCATGACAATAAAAATTAAATATTTAACTTCAAGTAGATGCTCGTTCATTTAACTAGAAGTTTATCATAGAAGCCAAAAAAAAAAAAACTTTCTTGAAGTGCAATCTGCAACCCACTGTGCATGCTCATTAACGTTTCTGACTCAGCTTAAACACCCAAATTTGCACTAGAAACAAAAACAAAATATCTCAATTTACACTGAAGTTCTGCAGCTATAAAATGCTAATGTTTTTAAAATACTTTTGCTCTCTAATTTCTCCACATGCCAAACACTGTCCTGATTATTATTAATGATTATGATTAAGTAAGGATTGTATGACTACAGTTAGGCAAACGTGGCCTAATCATTAGGTAATGCTGTTCAAACAGCACCACAGGACATAAATTTCAGTGTTATGCAAAAAAGAAAGATAAGAAAAAAGAAAGTTAGACAAAAGTCTAAGTTCGTGGTTTTTAGGCAGATTTATTGAAAAACAGCAACAACAAAAAAACAACCTTTGAGCACTAATGCTAAACATTTAAAACTAATGTTTCCTAAGTGGCTAAACTTCAGTCTGCATAATTCTGAGGCAAGCTGACTCTGCAGGCGCAAGAGTCTTTCAGAGGTAAACTTTATTACAATCAAAACCACCGTCTCTTCAGTCAGTGCATGGCCAGACAGGAAAAGGGAAAACAAAATGCAGCGCTCAGACAAAATGCCTAAGGTTTAAAGCGGGGAGGGAGCGAGAGAGAGCGTATCGATCTTTGGTCCCAACTGCTTCCTCTGTCAGCAAAATTCTATTTCTAGATCCAGCATATCTCATGAAGCCAATCAGACCCTGATTTGCGCTGAATGGCACTATATTACCTTGTTGTTCCTCAATTTGCAGTGATCTATTTATATACGAGCTTGCTAAACTAGACTGTCATTTAAGCTAAATTTAGGTGAGACGGAGAGACTGACAGAGGCAAAACTCCTTGTCATACTGTTGTGAAGCTTGCACTGCATCCCAGTTAATTGCCTCATCCCATGAGTAAATTCCCACTCCGAGCGGTGCTATCAACCCGTGCGACACATTACCTAGCTAGCATGAATGAAACCCGAAGGTAGTGAGCAATCCCCCTTCCTCGAGTCAGCAGACGTTCATGAACAGTGTGGTAATGCAGAAACTCGAAGTCTACACGGAGACTGCTTTTGCAAACAAAACTGCAAAAGTGTCAGAATCTTCCCCGCAAAAGGAGGGGTGTGGAGATTTTTTCCTATCAAGCTGCATTGGAGACTCTTGTGGGGCTTGTGAGCGGTGCCAGTGACAGGAAAGTCTCCTGAGAGGAAGGGTCTCATGTTCATGATCTCAAGCACTTGGATGTCGCACTTGGTGACAATATAATGTGGAGAGCAAAACTAACAAAGTCCTGCTTTACTGCTTTAACAAAGATGCTCTAACTGAACACAGCTGACATCGAGCAGAGTATTTATTTATTTTATTACTTAGCCAGAAAAAAAAAGCCTCTGGAGAAATGTTTGGAGCAATCAATGAATTCCGATTAAATCAACAACTGCAACGGTGGGGCTGTTGTAGATGAGAGGCATCTGTGGGTGATGCAGCATGATTCATGACGATCTCAAGAGTCATTCATCCGCTATCAGCCAGTCATCTTCCCAAACCTCTGGGTCAGCCCCGTAATAAATATAGATGTTGACACACAGATTCTACCAGTCACGGGAGCAGACAATCCATGTTGTGGGTGGACTGAATCTGGCCCCATGTCCACACCTGACACCCTCCAATTATACGTGACAGATGCTTGGCGTGTGCACACGCACATTAATACTCTACAGCATGGAATGAAATCTCCATATCTGACACTGCCCCCCACCTCCTCCACTTCTCCTTTTGTTCTCTGGGTGTATGTGACCAGATGTGGCCCTACTACAAATTTAATAAAGGGTGCTGCACTGCTACTGTGTGTGTCTGGCTGCAGTGTGTGATAGACTTTGACACTTTTTTAAGTGTATAAGCCATATTGTTGTTGTAGCATGCATGTAGGTGTATGGATATGTGCGCCTGGTGTCTGTTACACATGTAAATACTGATCCTATGGATGGGTTTTACCAAACCACCTTATTAGCAGGCTCCATGTGTCAGTGGTTAATCCCCTGGTCCCTCAGGGGATGCCCCCTCCCTCTTTTCCTCCTCCTCCTGTCACCCCCTCATCACCACCTCCACAGATGGGTCCTTTTATTTCCCCACAGAATACTAATGATGGCAAAGAAGGATTCCAAAGGGGCTGGTGTCCCCCCCCCCCCTTAATGCCAGCAGCGGGGAAGAATGGCAAGCAGTGGATGAGGGAGGGGAGAGGGAGGGTCCTACAAGCAAACAGACAACAGCTAATACAAACAAAGATGGATGTTTAAGTGCTTTCCTTTGAATGAATGAAGTGTTTCTATGTCAGCCCTGTCTTTAAGAAGATGTGTCTATATATTTTCTGATGAAGAAAATGAGTAAATGCTGATACTTTAGATGTCAGTTTCCCAAATGTTCTGACTGTATGTAGTACTGAGCTAAAATCTGGTTTCAAACCTGATTTCTTTATGTTTCGCTTCAAAGGAGCCAGACTTAAACCATTCCTGTAACTAACATGTGAACAGTTCCTGGTGTGAGTCTGTGAGGAGAGAAAAATACCTCTGAGGTTGACTCAAGACTTTTGCACAGTACTCTATGTTTGCAGTGTAAACATGCAGAACATCTGGCTAAAACTTGGTTAACAAGCAAGTTCAGAAAATGTCATTCCTATTAATTAACCTAAGTGTACAACAACACAGAATCAGGAAACGTTCTTCCCCCAATAAGAATAAATTAGTAAAGGTTCAGCAACTCAGCGAATACTGTTTATTACAGACACATACACAGAATCAGGAGGGAAATTAATGTGCTGTAACAAAACTGTGGATATTACAAAGTTACTTATATTGCAGGTAGCCATATTGTGGCAAAGTATAGCTCATATACTCAAACAAGGGATGAAGGCAACAGCAGGCTGAAATGAAAAAAAAAATAATAGAAGAAGTGACACTAGAGTTTCTAATTATAGACGAACATTACTGAGTGTTTCAGTGATGTGACAGTGGATTCTAAACATAGCCCTGGAGTAAATCACTTTGTCTCTGAGGCTGGTAGAGGAGAGGAGAAGGAGGGTTAGCGTTAGAGAGGACGACAGAGAGATTTTAAACTGCTTAGGTGTCCCACTGCCAAATTGATTGCTACTGAATCCCAGTTGGACAAAACGGTTTTCATGACTGGTATAGCATCCAACACCGCAAGCAAAATTAAAGACAAGCTGTTTCATAAGGACATAAAAGAAACAAACAAAAAAATCAAGTTACTTGGGCTGCTAGATCTCCAGCTGGCAGGACTGCAAACAGCTGCATGAAGCTTTTGTCAAATTTGGACCAATTGTGTGGTCGGCAAAAATAACGTGAGCTTATCTTCCTCCACCACAAATATTTAGTTTGGACAGGTAAAAAGAAAATGATGATCAAACCTTTTCTTTCCTTCTCCACGATAGATTACAGCTATTGATATACACTTGGAGAGATACGGGTAACTGAGGTTTCACTTAAAGCCATGGGATAAGAAGATATAGGTTTAAAGCACATCTATTCGGGTGTGTCACAATGTACCACAGTCCTTGTGTAGATACTGCTTGCTTAGGAATTGATTTAAAGCTACAGATCACCCATTAATAGGACACTAGATGGATGTGCTTCTCATCACTAAGCTGTATCACTGCTTTAAATACATCAAAGCACGTTTCCATCTGGTCACTGCATTAAATATAAAGTTCATAAAAGTATTTCTCTCCCTTTTTTGTGAAATGTTGTTTGTTATTGAAAACTGTGATAAAAAAGTAGACAAACTATTTGATCACAAAAAGCTATTTGAATGCAAGAACCATGAAACAAATAATGCTAACAATAACTTTCATTTGTAGACCTTTTTTTCTCTCTCAGTATATCTATTAACCCAACGTCTTATTGGATCTTGACTTTTTGTATTAGAGCTTAAAGTGATTTCCTTTATAAGGTGATTAAATTGTCCTAGGTAATATTTTGCACAAACCTTGGATGTTTTACTACTGCAAGAAAATCGCCAGCACATTTTTTTTAGATGCCCTAAAAGCATGTTTCTCTTTGGAGTATAGTAGACAATCTGTTGCAAATGTAGAAAATTATCAATTGTTTATGCTCCATATAATATAATTAGCTGTTGGCAACCTTTTTATGTGGGCAGTTCCCAAATAAACAACAAGAATGTTCAATGACTAGTTGGAATTTGCTTTGTATGTTTTACTAGCAGGACCTGCCAATACTATTACAAATTAACACACGGACAGAGCTGAACCCCAATGTCAGCACACAATGTCAAAAATGCTTTACTGACTGAATTGGAGCAAACAAATCCTTGAGGGCTCAGCCTGACAGTGGAACAGGATTATGCACCTGAGGTCCCTTCAACATCCTCATCAAAACCCTGCTCCTGGTCCTTGTCCAGGCACTTCATCAAACCTTCCTCCCAACCTTTGATAAATATAAATTAAACTGTCCAGTAATTATTCATGCTAGTCTTGTAAACTCAATGACAACATTTGCTGAACTAGTCACTCATGTGTTTAAAAATACCTGTAAGGTCAGTTTATACGACCCTCAAATAGACAGAAATAAGTAGAAACTTCAGTAATACAAAAATGTATCTTAAGTTGGGCTAATGTATTTATTAGGGCAGGAAATCTTCCATAATTGAGATATTTTGATAAGTAGTGTGTTGGGGTTATTACTCAAAAGACTTAATGCACTGCACATTACTCATTACTTTTTCTTTTTTTTAAACTAATGCATTCATTGCTTACTCACTTTCAGGAGAAAGTAATCTGTTACTCTTTGTATTGCTTACTCTGTAACTTATATAGTCAGGACTGATGTATATATACACATGGCCACAACAGCCTGGCACCTCCTCCTCATGCTAGTCAACAACTTGGTCATACAATGTCGTGGGAGGGGATCTCGTTCTTCAACCAGCAGTTGCCCTGGTGTCCCTGTGAGATAGGAGGCTGCCTGTGTGCGGTCTGTTCTGGATTGTCTGGGTAGAGAGCAGACAGCCACATTGTCCTGCAGATCTGTAGAAGACTGCCTACGCTTCTTAAGTGCTGACATGATGAGGAAACAGCTTCCTGTCGTGTTGTCTTATTGGGGCCCCACTGGTCTGTCTCTGACATCTCCCGTGTTATGGAACTTGCCCTGTAATTTGGAGATGGCACTAGCAATCACTCCAAATAATGCTGCAACTTGTCTTTGTTAAACAGCAGTTTGATATTACCCTATGGAAAGGGCTCTATCAAGAATGTGACATGCTGGGAGTAGAGAATCAACTGGCTGCTGTAGCAAGGTCCATGCTCATCAGGTACCAACCAGAGACCTGATTTTCAGAATCTGGGGTACAAGAAGCTCAAAGTCAGTAGCAGAATAAATTGTTTGGCACTGGCAAAGATTTAGCAAGTTTTTCTGGGTCTAACCCACATACTCAACTCTGCTGCTCAAACCACAAATGTATTTGCCACACAAATGTGGCACCATTTAAGGGGAAATAAACAGGCTTTCCAACTTTATAAGATTTATTAACAAGAACCATTGTTACAAGTAAGAAATAATCCACCAAGCAAAACTTCCTTTCTTTTAGTTCTGTTTATCCATCCATCCATTCGCTTCCGCTTATCCTTTTCAGGGTCGCGGGGGGCGCTGGAGCCTATCCCAGCTGTCATAGGGCGAGAGGCAGGGTACGCCCTGGACAGGTCGCCAGTCTGTCACAGGGCCAACACACAGGGACAGACAACCATTCACACTCACATTCACTCGCACATTCACACCTAATGGCAATTTGGATTTTCCAATTAACCTATCCCCACAAGCTGCATGTCTTTGGACGGTGGGAGGAAGCCGGAGTACCCGGAGGGAACCCACGCAAACACGGGGAGAACATGCAAACTCCACACAGAAAGACCCCGGCCTGATGTTGGAATTGAACTCAAGACCTTCTTGCTGTGCGGCAACAGTGCTAACCACCGTGCCACCGTGCTGCCTTGGTTCTGTTTATATCCATCAATTTTCTTCCACTTATCCTGTTCAGGGTCAAACTGGAGCCTATCCCAGCTTTGATCCTTAACCTCTCAAAGGTATATGTCAATTGATGCTGGCTCTAAAGCACCAGTCTTTCCTTACAGAACTACAATTACACAATCCCCCACCTACACTGCACATTCAAATTGTTCTTTTAGTTTCAGAAGAAAGGTTTCATATTTCCTCCTACTCATTCCAACACCAACAGCATCTAGACTCTGAGGAAATTCAGTCCTATTTCTGTTTTTATGGCTCTATATTGAGCCTCTCTCAGTATCAGCAAATATTTCTGAATCCTAGTGTGACCTTTAATTTACATTTTGAGTTTGAGCCTTTAGGAAAAAAACTGCTTTGGATTAGATTCAAAGTTATTAGACATGTTCTGTAGAATCTAAAGGAATATTAATTTGCTGAGAGGAAACATCTTTTCTCAGAGGGACAGACTGAGTTAAAGTGCTTACAGCAAGTGAAGGGCCACAAATTGAACAACCAAATGGAAACATGACACAAAGTGCTGAAAATGAATAAATTGTCTTCTTTGACTTGGATAAGGCCAGTAAAAACTGTGGCTTCTGAAATTGCCAATATGTGTAGATTATTGGGACATGGAGCGATTTGTTGTTGGTGGGAGCTTGGATTCCAAATAAAGTGCAGATTCACATGGAACATACAGTTCGTTTCCACAGTAATGCTAGGGGATAACACTTGGTAATCAAGCAGCGGTTTGCAGGGAACCACTAACTGACTTTTGAAAATCAGTGCAAGTGAGTAAACCATTTCCCCCATTTTTCATTTATGTAGCTTATGTTTTATGATTGAAGACAGTTTGCACCTTTTCCTCAGCTCTAGTGGGAGCATCTCACTGCCTTAGTGAATGTTTAATAATCCCACTGAGGGAGTTAAAACAATCCACAACTTTCTTGCTGTGAGGTTTTACAGGAAGAAAGTTCCTAGCTTGAAGTCCTGGTCAGCTCGAGCCTTTCTGTGTGAAATTTGCATGTTGTTCCCAGTACTTGTGTGGGTGTCCTTCCACAGCCCAAAGACATACTCGTTAGGTTTTTTGGTGATTCTAAATTGTCCATAAGTGTGGGTGTGCAAGTATGTGGTTGTGTGTGATGGACTGGTTCCAGCTCCCATGTAGGGATGGGTACCGGTATCCGGTGCCATTATGGCACCGGTTCTGACATAAAAGGTAGTAACCAGACTGAAAAGCAGCGCACATTTCGGTGCTTTATTTCGGTGCTTTTTTTCCTGAGACGTCATACATGTTGCATTCTAGCCAATTATCTTACCTTTCCGGGGATAGTAGGCGGGCCCAGGTACGTGCGTTCTTTTAGAGCAGAGCTACAGAATAAAAAGTCTGGCTGTACTTCACAGCAAAAGATGCAAACTCAGCAGCCTGCAATAAGTGCTTTAAGGTGATACTGTGCAAAGGAGGTAACACCTCAAATCCGATGAAACACCTGGCGACTCATAGCGTTTTTTTAAAAGCCGAGAAATGCACAGTATTTCATAGCTTGCTGCGAGACCTCACACCGAGCACATCTACTGCGGGTGGGTTGCCTGTTATCAGTCCCAGAGTTAGCAACGTCCCCCAAAGAACCCGAAGAGGAGAGTCCTGACCCCTAGCCCTGCCAGTGTAGCAGAAATGATGACGGATGATGATGGCAGCAGCAGCCGTTCTTCTCTGCGTGAGTAGCTCAATGCTGTTCGTGTGTAATTTACGTTGAGTAGGCTAACCACGTTATTACATTAATGCACGTAAGGTGAACTAGCAAACACCGTCGTATAGGGATGGGTATCGAAAACCGGTTCTTGTTGAGAACCGGTTCCCACTGTTTCAATTCCTTGGAATCGTTTGCCACTTTTAAAAACGATTCCCTTATCGATTCCAGTCGCCCCGAATGACGTCATCACGTTGAGTAGTGTCTTTTACCCAGTAGGAAACACGGCGCCTGAGCGGCACAAACGCTCAAAAGTTTGGTTACACTTTATGAGAAAGGATGACAACAGGGCAACGTGCAATACTTGCAAAGTAGAGATTTCATCAAAGGGAGGAAACACTACGAACATGCAAAAGCATTTGCTCAAAAAACACGTGATTGCTTTCAACGAATGTCGTGTTTTTGATCCGCTCCGGACTAGCGAAGCTCAACCCAGCAGCAGCGGTAGCGTTTCCACGTCCTCTCCCGTTAATACTGCAGGTAACTAATCAATTAGCATTGCATATTATGTTAGCGCGATTTACCTTATTACAAAACCTGCTATTACTGTGCGTTGCATTTAGATAACCATGATGAGAGAGACAGAGTCTGGCTGGCTCAGATGCTGGCAGTTCTCGCTGCAGTCTACCGGTAGCGTCTCCTTTCAGGCCAGGATAGACGAATGTCACCCAGCAGTGTCTAAGTTTGTGGTCAAAGGCTTGCACCCATTTGCCACAGCAGATGCCCCCGATTTCACTTTGGTAAGTGAATGTGTTTAATTGTAGGCAGGACATTACTGGATATTCTTGTGTAATTGCTACAGAATAATTTATGTTAAACTTTTATTGCTACAGGAGAATATTTATTTTATTATTTTACATATACATTTTTTTTCCTGGGGACCCTGTGACACCCCATTGAAGAGCCGTAGGCTGTGGATCTCTTAAGATCTCACTGTTGGGTTTGTAAGGCCATGTTACTCCTAAATTTCTATCTTGTTCAAAGAGAAGATATAAAACACAGTTCTAAGCTAATCGACTTTAGTGTTCTCCTTTAAAAAAAAAAAAAGAATCGATAAGAGAATCGATAAGGAATCGAATCGTTAAACAGAATCGAAAATGGAATCGGAATCGTTAAAATCTTATCAATACCCATCCCTACCGTCGTAGTTACATGCGGCTGTCTTCTTGTTTGATGGCAGATACTCCCTTCACCCTGGCCAAAAAGGCTAAAATGACCAAAGAAAAAGTGGGAAACAGTTAAACATGAGAGGTTTTGGATAAAGTTTGTGTTTTTTCCATTGATTAAGCACTGCTTCCAGCCAAGAGTGATACCATATATGCTCTATAGCTGCAGAAAAGGCTAACATTGTTATCTTTTTACAAAAAAAACAGCTAAACATGACATGTTTTTGGACAAAGTATGTGTTCTCCATTCTTTAAGCACCGGTTCAAGCACCGTTTAAGCACCGGCACCGTTTTAAAAGTACCGGTTTGGTACTGGTATCGGATAAAACCTAAACGATACCCATCCCTACTCCCATGTGACCTTATGTTTGTTAAGCGGTTAAGAGAATAATAAAGTGGATGTGGTGAATGGTTCACTCTCATGAAAAGTTTGAAAAGGATATATTCACTGCTGAGAATTTCTCTCACTGCTTCTCCTCAAACATGCTTGGTGCAAATTTACATTGGCAGGTGCAGTCATAAGATGAACTCAAACTGATACCCTGTCTTCACGTATCTGCAATTTCAAGTCCATCGTGTTAGGAGAAGTATGCTGTCCTCCCAGGGCCTGCATGGAACAGAGCGGGACATTTATCTGTGTCTATATTTCATTTCTTCCTTCTGTCCGCAGCTGAATTATTGAACAGAATGCACTCAGGAAAGTAGTATTTGTGATGGGTTTTGCAGATACTGCAAATTGTACCCTTTTGGGTCTTTCTCTTTCTTTTGGAATAAAACAAGGGGCTCTGCACAAGCTTGAGAGAAGGAAAGGGTGGTGGAATTCCTCCCTGCTGGCTACAGCGCCGGCCGACTCGTCTGCCTGCAGAAGCAACAGATGGCCATGGTCTTGGGTTGCTAGGAAACTGGTAATCAAATACTTTAATTCAGATTGATTTGGGAATCTGAGGTTTGTTAAAAGCAGGGTGAAGTCTTTTGCTATTCAGATGGCAAGATGTCTTATTTCTCCTTATTTTAGTTGGACAATATTTGGTTGCTCTCAGAGATGGATACAGACTTTGCATTTTAGTCTGGACAGACTGTAGTTGTTGTGTGCACAGAGCTGTGAATTTACATTTTTTACTAAGAGTGACAATGATGTGAAATAAACAGACATGAAAGCAGAAATATCCAATATGTGTGCTAGTAAATTTAAACCAGAGGTGATATTGGCTCACTGGAACCATTTTATGTTGTTGTCTGTGGTCTCACATTCCTTGTCCTTATTTCTATCATTATGTTATTAAAACATAACATATATCTAACATAACATAAAATCTCAAATTAATTGTTTTTATTACTCTTTGTTTTTTCGTGCTTGTAGCCCATATGCTGAAAAAACTAGATGAAATGAAATGTTCACACAAGAAAGAAGTAAAAATAAAAAAGACATTCCTGTCCTCCCATATTCTTTGATATGTTTTTCCCTGATTCAACCCATTTAGTCCCACCTGGTCAACCTGGTTATTTTGTGATGACATAATGCACTTTCAAACTAGCTTTTGTAGGTGAGATATCAATCTGTGGATTTTAAATGTAAAGCACAAGTGACAAAACTTGTACAGATGTCCTTTGCATATATGTTTGTGGGGAAAATGTTTTGGAGGATGAAGATGAATTTTTTCAAAAGCAGCTCCTTTAACATCTCAGGCAGCTGTACCACTACACATAACCAGCACCACATCTTGGCTTGAAAGTAATTCACTCAAAAGCAGTTTCATAAATAAATTCAATCTGCTATTATTTTTGTAATGCCCCACTGAAATCACGACGGCTCCTGTTCAGTAAGATTGACAAAGATTTGTAATAAATATTTGGATGGATTCAAAAAGGCAAGAAAACACAGATTAAAAAGTTGTTCCAGCTTTGAAACTGTGTAAATTATTGCATGACTTACTCCAATAATGCAAAAAAGAGACTGATCATTGACTAAAATGAGAAAATATATTCATTTTACTAGCATGAGTTTGGAATCTTTGTGAACATGATATGAACTCTGCCTATTTTAATGTATCTTCTTTCTGTAACATCTACCATTTACCATTGGCCATAAATAAACTGACTTTGCCTCCTAGATTTTTAAGTAAATGATCAAGAAAGGGAAGAACCACAAGAGAGCCAAAGTGAATGCATCACTATTGGCAAGCACAGCATTCTCCAGATGATGACTGTTTTACACACGAGTTTTTATTAGAGAGCAGATTTGTTGATTTGGCCGGCTCTAGTGCAGGAACAGTTAAACCTCCTGTGATGCTGCAGTGCTGCAGCTGGTTCCCTCAGTCGGTGGGACTGATTGGAGCTGATATAACATTTCCCTGGTGAGTTCACAAATAGATCCAAACACAAGTCAGATTAAAAACTAGAGGAAAAACGTGGCCGCTGACTGTTGGTGTTGACGCTAACTGTTCAAAAAGGGTGTGTTTTATTTATTTTCTCTTTCATCTAAAAATAAACCTTAGACAGTATTATTTCAACCCTTTATTCTTTTTATGTGTCTGTATGGCAGACACATCTGGGGGTGAAGGTATGGGGGTGAAAAATTATAGGAAAAACGAGCCTAAAATATCTTCCTAACAGCTTCAGTGTATGCTGGCATTGACCCCACAAGTTTCTGTGACACAGGTGGAGGGATGCAACTCCGTTCTTCCAAAAGATATAACCTAGAAATTGCTATGTAAGACCTAAAACCTCGTGACCTTGAATGCTATTGCATATAATTTTCATACCCAGTGTCCTGTTAAAGTGAGCAGCAAGAAAACACCACCACACCATCAAAGGATAAAGGTGATCAATGAGAGCAACTTTTTATTGATTTATGGCGACCCTTTCCTCTAAAAGGAAACTCAAAGTCTACCTTACTATAAGTCTCCATGTCCCTGAAAGCTGCATTATGATCTATAGGACTGATCTACACACAAATGAGACAGTTATGGTGTATTTAGTTAAGGCAGATCAATCATTTAAATCACTGCACATACACCTGCTCGAGGATCGAATACATGACTGTATCTCTAAAGAATAAGAGAAAGGATTTTCATTTGCAGTAAATAACCTGAGAGTGTGCATTCAGCTAACAATGTTGTGTGTTAGCAGATGTTTTTTTCACCTGCAGCGCATTTGTAGCGCTGCACCTAAATACACATTCATAAGAGACTTGCAACAGAGACTAAATTAAATCATATGATTAAACAGCTCGGCCCATTTGTCTTTACTGTCATATCCATTGAATCACTATTGTCTACAAACACAAAAATACATCATTTTTGCTTGTCTTTTAATTGACTTTAAGCAAGTACACATGAGAGACGGAGACATACAAGGAAGGCCCCTTTGGCAGAACTGAACCGTGAAGATTGGATTACGACTTGCTTTGTTTGTGAAAATGTGAAAAATCTAGGTCAGATTACCTAAAAGTTAAGTCAGACATGTACAGCAACATTTTAATTAGGTGTGACTAACACCTAATTGACTATTTATTTGTTGATGAAAACAAACATTTTAGAATTATATCTTTCTAAGTCATTAGGAGGCACTCAGCTGGTCTCAGCAGATGATAAATCAAACTGACTCAAGTACATCTAAGATCTACTTTTGCCTAATAAAATGAAAATAAAACAATACTTGACATTTATTATTTCTCTCATCCTTGTCTGAGGTTTTCTTCTGTTGAGATGGCGCTAGAGAAATGATACTTTTTTTGGCTTTTTTTTCCTCTCCTAAGAATAGATGTGAAAAGTTTAGTCTCAAGGTGATTTCCCGCTCATCAGAAACCATTAGACGGTATCAAATCCACATGTCAAAAGTTTGCATCCTCAGAAGCATTTCCCAGTGGTAACACGTCATCAACCTGGTGACACATCCGGTCCCCATACACCCCGTTCATGGACCAGCAATCCATGAGGCACATTTTCAAACATGCCCTACAGATAAAACAGGAGAAAGCTTCTTTGTGAATAGAGGACAAAAATCTCTTTCTCCAAAATCCTTTCTTCTATTCTTGAATATTGCTTAGGAATTTAAAAATATAGGCCAGGGAGTAAACTTCACAAGATGTTCAAATATGATGCACTTCTTGTAAAGCTCACAGGGTGTCTCACACTGTCTCCAGTTCTATAAGAAAGTGCAATCTAATATCTCTCTCTCTCTCTCTCTCTCTCTCTCTCTCTCTCTCTATATATATATATATATATATATATATATATATATATATATATATATATATATATATATATATAAATAGCAAGCCAGAGAAAGAGACAGGAAGGTCACACTGCTGCAGGCAGTTGGCACAAAGCACTTCAAGGTGGCTGAAAGAGGAGTGTATAAATGCATTTTTACATAATGCCATAAACATGAATTTAAATGACAACATTTATAATAAAAATGCGTACTCAGTCATAATGTTACAATTAAAAGTGTAAACTTTATAGTACGGAGTAGTTTTTTCATCAGGGTTTGTCCTTCGGCTCACACATTAAATCTACGGTCGCCTTTTAACCCTGCCTCCTCCTTCCTATTAAAAGAGAGTTCTTCTTTTCCTCTGTTGCCAAGCGCTTGGTCATTGGGGTTGGTCTCATCACCGGGGTTTCCCTTTACTACTACAGCATCTTTATCTTACAAAATATGGTGCCTTGAGAAAACTGGTGATGTGAACTGTTACTAGAATGGAAATGAAGTTATAGCTCAGTTGTTTAATAGAAGTCAATAGAATTGTGTAGTTAAATACCAACAATGACATTTGTTTTAATGTAAAGTGATTTATTGGGTTTGTAATTTACTCATTAATCACAGTGCTCATTATCAGGTAAAATAATGAGCGCTATGATGTAGACATGTGGGCCAAATTTCCAGTCAGTAAATAGTCTGCAGTGCATAACCTCGCTGCTGTCCCTCTCTTTCTGAGCAGTAATAATGTCTCAGGAATTTTCTTTTAGAATGCTGACAGTCATTCCCAAAAGACTGTCAAGTTCCCAATACTTCCTTCCGCACTGCTTATTTTTCCTCTACTGGCAATGAATGCAATGATAAACTTACACAAACTTCAGAAACATTGAGGTATGATGGAGGAAAATCACTTTCTGTAAGTATGGAAAAATCATTTTGTAAATTAACTGCTTAACACACAAATAATTATTATTATTTTTTGTTGTAAAGATCAGAGGGCAGAAAAGCACTGGGGTGGATGATGAATTAAATACTCAAGTAACTGGAAAAACATAACTAATGCATGTGCTACAATCATTCACACTAAAACATCTATCACAAACAAGCACTCACTCACAGACACGCCACACTAATTAAAACATTCTGAAAAATGAGATGCAAAAGATTTAACGTCTCTCGCTTACAGGGGATTGTGAGCCTTTAACCTAACGCTGTCATGCAGCCCATTCCAGAAGTGACGTGCATAGTACCAGAAACTAGACATCTACAGTTTAGAGTTTGTAAGAAGAAGTTTCAAACCCTGTCTGTCATTATTATTAGCTCTGAACTGAAGATGTTCAATATCTCAGAAGGCCTTCCTCTCTGCTTTGAGAAATACTCAATATGCCTGCCAAGTGTTTTATCCAGGAGTGGGTGAACCATTAGTGCAGCCAACGGGAGACTGAATGGTGGATTTGTGTGAGTTGGGTGACCATAGACACAAGTCTTAATGAATATTAAACATTCATCTGTTGATACACTACCATGTCTCCAAAAAATTACATAGACTAGCAAATAGATTGTACTGTTTCCACTCCAAAAGCAGTCTTATACTTATATGTCCAACTCAGGAGGTGTGAGGAGTGGGATAAGTCACACTACTCATAGCCAAGAAAATATGTCCCTTATATCTGAATCATAATTTTGAATTAAAAAATAGACAAATCTGTTCTAATTCCATAACCCTTCCTCTGTGGAATTAGTCACATTTCACGGATACAAATGGGTCAGCAGGTGACCAGTGTTTAATTAAAGAACTTTTTGGTAAACTAAAGTCAAAGTCTGTTCCTTGAACTGGAGGGACAGGGAAGCAATCCTGAAGTCCACGAGAGAAACCTCCAACATACAGGCAGGAAGCGAGGGAATGACATATACCCAGCCCCACTTGTTGCCTCTCTCTGAGGGCAACTCCAGACCCTCTCCAGGAAACACGTTCTAATCCAACCTGTCTGTTGAGGTGATCCTGACTATATAGTATCTCTCAACGTCTAGTTCAGGGTCCTTTCCCACCAGAAAGGTGAAGTTCC
Organism: Maylandia zebra; assembly: GCF_041146795.1. NCBI lineage: Eukaryota > Metazoa > Chordata > Actinopteri > Cichliformes > Cichlidae > Maylandia > Maylandia zebra. The sequence goes on from NC_135184.1 coordinate 13,657,179, forward strand.
ATGTCCCAGGACCTAGGTTCAATAGCCAGAGAATCGACTCCCAGTGCCTCCATCCCTGACTGACGCCTGAAGCACACAAGCGGGTCCAACAACTCAAAGAAAACAAAATGCAAGAAAACACGGAGCACACAAATAAACAGGGAAGTAAAAAGATGACTCAACGAGTAAAGGCGTAGACATGGAAGTCTCATTAGGGATGAGACACAGGAGGAGAAATGAGACACAGCTGAACACAATAAACAAGACATGAAAACATTCAAGCAATCAAGTTAATAAAGATCGGAGGAGCAACTAAAACAGAACAGACAAAAAAAAGAACTAGAAAATAAAGCAGGAAATGACTGAAGAAAATTAACCCAAATCAAAAAACAAACACTTTACAACAACTACAGCACAAGGACATGCAGAGGAACTGAGGCATAAACACAAGACAACAATCTACAAATATTGGACGATGTGAAACAGAAAACTAAACTATTCCCTAAAAATCCATAAATAAAACAGAAACCAGGGACTCGATAAGGAAAGAAGGTCATAATATAATAATGAGCAAATCAAATAGTAATCCAGTTTCTAAATACAGAACAGAAACTTGGTTGTATTCAAAACAAAAACAGTTTTACTGGAACAAAAATGATCACAGAAAGACCAAAGAAAAACACTGATAACAATGAGGAAATTAAAAACAAACACAAACTTCACTAACACTAAGCTGTAACTAGAGCATAAATGCCACAAGAAACTAGAGTACAAAGAAAATCCAGGCCTCAAACAATAGTCAAGAAAAACTGAGAGCAAGATACACAGTGAAAATAAAATACCTATTAAACAAGAATCAAAACTCCAATAACACCGAAACCTGGGGGCAAACCACTGATCATGACATTTTTTATGTTTGCTCTTACTATCTACAAACAAATCCAATTTATAATCCAATTTACAATCAGCGGGAAAAACAAACTGAACAAACTCATTGGCTGTCTACAAAAAGAAAAAAAAAAATCAAATTCGACATGAAAATTTGGGCTTTAATTAAACCAACAAGACATCACTTAGATTTTTAAAAAGCGTTTGTAATCTGATTACATTTTTAGTCAGTGAGTAACACATTGTCCACCGAGACAAGCTGTCAGCTTGATGCTGAAAACCCTATTAATTTAGGCACACAGCTGTTTCATCTGCCCATCTGTTTCAGCTGGCACTCTACTACTGACAGTGCTGCGCTGTGTTGTTTGAATCTGATGTTTGTGCTGTTCCCACTATGAGTCTTAGGACTTTCCATTACATCCCGTCAGCCAAGTCGTGATTGTCTGGATGCATCCAAAGCTGGCAAATAAACTTCTGGGATCTTTGTGTGTCCTCTGTCATTGTGTCTTTGAAGTGTTCTTCAGCTATTAAGCATATCTAACAGGTCATGTGGAACACAGATGACTGAACACTGAGAGACAAGTTAGGCTCTTTTTTCATGACAGCATACGGTGTGGGCCACAGGGGGGATTTGTGGTGTGAATTGACATTTTTGCTGTATACACCGTGGGTTGTTTTTCTTCTACACTTTGGATCTTTACTGTGAATGTGACAAGTGTTGAAATGGGTGTCGTCGTGATATTTTGGGTTTGTTGTGATATTGTTAACACAGTGTGGGCTTTGGAGTTGACCTTTAGCATCAAATTCAGGTTGAACCAAAGTCACATTTTTACTTATTCGCTTATTGATTTCTGTTTTTACTTGTTTGCATTCACAATGTTTTCTTTCCTTTCCTGAGTAGGTCATTACCAGGGTTAGATTTTTGAAATCAATATTATTACTAGTGCCATTAAAATTATGGAAACCAATTTACAAATAGAAAACATAAGTCATCTTTTGAAATTATTTAGGATTTTTTTTTTCAAAAATAAAGCAATATATAAAACCACGGTACTGTGCAAAAGTCTTGATACATTTCTTTTTATCTTCTTGCCAAGAAACTTTCCTGTAATTTTTCAAGGTGGTCTTGAGCAATTCTCCAGGTTTTCTACAGGTCTTTCAAAGTTTTTCCTTGGACTTTGGCTGCTTTTTCAGCCATTTCAAGGATTTTTGAAAGCTGTGCAATGCTGACCTATAATTCATTCAAGCATAAAACAGGCATCTACCTCAAGGAAGGAACCACTGTTACAGACAATTTAGCAAAGAACCAATTTTAAATAGCATTTTAGAGATTTTGTTACTTGAAGCTTGTTGAAAAAACACATCATTTGTTCTCATTTCTTTAGTAAAAAAATGCCAAAGATAACACAGTTTGTCAAACAAATGAAAGGCCTGAAAAACGTTTTACAGAAGATAAACAGTATGCGAATGCCATGTTGGTAAGAAGCAGTGATGGGAGTAATGGCGTTACCTTTTTCAGTAACGAGTAATCTAACTAATTACTATTCCCATCGTTACAACGCCGTTACCGTTGCTAACAAGAAAATGCAGTCCGTTACTATTTTTCAACAAACAGAAGGTTGAAGCTGTCTTCAGCTTACCGCAGCTTATATCAGTTGCAAAGGAAGTAGCTGTAGGTAATCTGGGCGCTACAGCTTTAAGCAGCTGCGCGCGCGGCAATCACTTTCTGGTAGACAAACCACTTTTTGGCACAACACCTGGAGCTAGGGGGAAACAATATTTTTCCTCAATATTTTCATCACGTTTACTGTCTAAGGACAGCGCTAGCAAGCACTCTCTGCTTATGAGCAAAAAGTTAAAAAAAACAAAACAAAAAAACGTTCGTGTTGGTGGAAAACTGCACCATGTCAACCAATCAAAAATGATATGGCAACATGACATTTGGTTGTTTAGGAAGAGGGGGACGTTTTAGGAGTGATGGCGAGAGAGAGAAAGCGAGAGAGAGAGTAGAAAAAGAGGGAGAGCGAGATTTGAGATGTGAGAGATTTGTGATGTTTGGCGTGTTTGGAGTGTGTAGTTAAGTGTGTTGTGTGTTGTGTAGTCAGTGTGTAGTGTTGTGGATAGTTTTGTGTTGTGTGTCAGAACAATGAGGTGACTGCTGTCTCCAGGTAGAAAACAGGAGTGATACTCCTGCTGCTGTCACACCTGCAGGTATCAGGCTGTGATGTTCTCCTTTATAGTCGACAGAAATTATTTTTTTGGAGTGGCACAAATAATTTGTGTGGCATCTTATTGAATGCAGAACAGCTGATTGTTCTGTAAATAGTTTGAAATGGTTATAAAAAATCAAGGTAAAAGGTAAATTGATGCAAATAACTTTGTTGTTTGCAAAACTTGTGCATGGGATTTTAAAATTGACAATTTATATTTGCATTTAAAGTTATGAGATAGGATTCATTAAATGTTTGTGGTTGTTACAGTGCAAATATAACTTTTTCTACTCTGATTTTATGTTTTTTGTCTGATTTTAGATCAGTTGTGTTAATACACCATATCAAAATTAAAACATAACTGTAAATTCAGACACATGAAGTTGTGCTGAAAAAATGATGCCAAACAAGGCAAAGTAAATAGTTTTTAAAGGTGAAATGTTGAGGTAAAATCAAAAGTGGTTAAATGGCCAATTATAACCTGGACCCCAGAAGCTTAAACATTTTTTTTTAAAGTAATGCAATAGTTACTTTTCAAGTAATTAATAACTTTTAGAATCTGGTAACTCAGTCACTAACTCAGTTACTTTTTTGAAGAACTAACTAGTAACTATAATTAATTACTTTTTCAAAGTAACTTGCCCAATGGGAGCTTCCTCACCAACCCCCTCAAAACCTGTTTGTTGGAGGCTGATCAAATTGTGTGCATATAACCTTGCTGCACAAGTACTTAACTTCTGATTGGATCACTTCCAAGCCCATCCTGCCTTTTTACACAACTTAATTAATTCTGATTGGATATCCTCTCTCCAGAACATTTTCAAAAGTGTCAATACACTTCATCATAGCTTTTGTCTTTGTGCATTGGTTTTTATGTAGTTAGCATCTTGTTTTCACCTCCTGCATAGCGGCAATATCTACCCATCCAGATTGAAAATGCATGTAGCTTTTCTGTATTTTGAAAGCTTTCATCCTGTCAAATGTGTTAGAAGTGCCTCTTTTGTAAATGAGACATTAAGTCTCAACGGGACTACCTGTATAAATAAAAATAAATAAATGAAGATCAGCAATTCTCTACAAGATACACTTAGATGTCACCATCCTGGAGCTCTAGGAGAGATTTAAATAAAGCTGCCAGGGCAGAGTATGGATCATAAGTCCCCAAAATCTGTAGTTTCTCTTCATATCTTTGTTTTTCCTTCCTGGATACATGATCCAAGTAGTCTTTGCTCGAAACACGTGAAAAATACAAACCTTTGGCCTGCAGTACTATTGACAGTCCGTAATTTGCAGTCACAATGGAGTAATGTTTTGCCAAGGTAGTGAGTCGGCCTTAAAGAAATGGTATCAGTGGCTGTCAAGAAGATGTTCTTAAGGAAAGGTTAGAGGAAAATAAGTATAGGCCAGTTGCCACCAGAGCTGGCCTGGGAATCAGTGCCAACAGGTTTTATGGCGTGATGAATCATCAATATGCATGGAGGTGCTCAGGGGAGAGGTTCAACTGTGAGTCGATACAGGAACCTGTAAAACACGGTGGAGGCTATGTCATGGTTTGGGACTGCATTTCAGTCAGTGGTGTTGGGGATTTTGTTGAAACTGTAGGAATTGGGCATGCAGAAATGTACCGTCAGATTTTGATCCACCATGCCATACCATCCGGAAAGCATCTGATTGCAATGGGTTCATTTTTCAGCATGACAGTGATCCCAAAGGCACTGACAATGCAGTAGAAGCATACCTGAATAGAAATGCATCATGGTGAACGGCAGGACTCAAACACAGTACTCTGAACGAAACAATTAAAGCGAGTTTATTTACAGAGTCACACCAAGTGCTATATACAGTGGTGAAGGGAAAGGGGCTCGAGGGAATCCAGGGAAGGGAAAACACATCAAGGCTCCCCTCTTCACAAAGCCAGTCACTCACATGTCCAAATTCGCACTCCACGCTGACGCTCGCTAATGAACACTGAGCATGATGCAGGGTGGCACAAAAGGCAAACAATATCTAAGAAGATATCTGGGATGTCCTTGAAGCCTAAAGAACTGTTCCTGAACTGTTACAAGCATGCTTGCCTAACGTAGTCCAGGCTATTTTGTAGAATAAAGGTGGTCATTGCTATTGCTATCAACTACTAATTTTCAAGCTTGTTAGAACTGAACAAACCGTTTGCTTATGTACTGTATTTCCATGTATGTTCTCCATATTTTTCAGTAAATTGCTGCACCTATTTGCCATTTTCCTAGCAAAATGTCAACTTTTACACAGCACTTGCTAATGTATTACTATTCAGCAGATGAGTTACTTTAGTTTTGGCTGATATTGGTCAGGCTCCAGTTTTTATAGTCAGGTTTAGATATATTTTCAAATTTACTGAACTTTCTGATTGACAGCGTGGACATAAAGTCACCTTCATCTATTTTTTAACATTGAAGAGGGCCTGACAAGCTCCAATCAATGAATATGAATGAATCTTTGTGTGGTGTCAGCGGGTGCCCAGATAACAACAGATGGCAGACATACGTACCTCTTCAAAGCCGGATGAGCGGTGGAAACAGGTTGAGCCTGACCAGGTTCTGTACAATGCTGATTCATTATTGCATTAGTCATATCAGAAAACTCCAGTTTAGCAGGAAGACTTCAGAAAACATTTTGAATCTCATAAAATAAATATGAAAAAATAAGTACAACACTCTTTGTTGGGATGGAAAAGATCTCCCTGTGCTTGTTAACAGTCTGGATCCGTAGCCAATCCTTCCCAGAAAAGACAAGCATTTTGTTTCCTGGAGAAGGTCAGGGTAATCTACAAATGGCAAAACTGTGAAATTGAGATGTTTTCCGGTTCATTTTCGCAGTAAAAATGTTATCAACTCAATGTCAGGTGCTTCTTCCAAAAGACATATTGCAAGATTTAAGGAACTGCTGCTGATTATACTGGACTAACTGACTGCCCAAACACCTAGTTGTGCAACATCAACTGTAATACTGTCTGTAGATGTCAGTGCTACACTGGTACTGTTTCTTTTCAAAATATTATGTGATGTTGTGCAGTTTATCATGCAGTCTTCGGTATATACATTACTCAAAGTAATGAGCAAGTACATTCTTACACACAAATATGACTCTTTGCAGGGCTAACCAGACTGATGTGGCTGAGTTAGCACAAGATAATTGGCTTAGATGGTCGTGTTCTTCCACTTACAAAGCCACATGAATACTAAGGTACACAATCAAAAGCAAGTTTTTTTTTGGTAACACACTTTCCTAAAAAAGGCTAAATCAAAGTATTAGCTTCACCTTACACATTGGTGCTTCAGCAGCTGTGACTCAATGCAAGAGAGCTGCATATTTTCAGTGATTCATGTGAAACTACCACACATGGAATGACAGCCCTGAGTGTTGTTCGGTGGCTTCTAAGACGGTCTCAGATCCCGTCACTGCGAGGGGAAAGGTGCAGGTTCAGTGATTCGTTTACTGAACAGGTTACACAACGAAGCTGAGTCCCCTGAGTGAGTCAGTGGACTCAAACAAATCATCTGAGCAACTTTTTTTTTTTTTTAAAGAAATGCTTCTATTGATTGAAGACACTGAAAAGAACTCCTTTGCACATCCCTAAAGTTAAAACCAAAAGTTGTGTTTTTCAGAAAAAAGAAACTCGATCCAGAGTTTCTGATTAATTGCATTGTTACCAGTAAGTCAGACCATGTAGAAAGAGAGTCGACAGAATAACAAGGTCCAATTTCTGAGAACCATGGTGATGATGATGTTAGTGGACAAATAGCAGAACGAAAGTCATTATCAGGAGCGACATTTAGATTTTGCCTCATTTAAAGCAGTTTTTCCTCATGTGCAGGAAACGGGAGTGTACGCGTCTTACATTCAAAAGTGTTTCTTTTTGTGCATGTGTAATTTATTTTCTAGTTCGATGACTTTTTTGTTCCTCTGCTTTCCCGACTTGGTGTGTTCTCTTTGCCCAGGCATTTCTTCTTGCACATTGTTCACATATGTAGGCGTGTTAAGTCCCTGTATATTATTAACTGGAATCCAAGGTAGCAGGTCGATACAACTGCTGCCCACCAGTGTCCCCCTGAAGTCTTACACACAGCTTTGCCTTCCTATAGTCATCTATGGTAATCAGAGGGATCACATCACAGCACATCCTTAATCATGCTGGGGGCGGTTCTGGGAAGCCAAGCATGTAGCCAGTGAACCACTGACCTTACTGGACTGTCAAAACTGCTTTCATCTTGGAGGATAGTTTGTAGCCTACTCTGTCTCCCCCCAAAGTCTAATTTGGAACGCACTGCAGCATCATGTGAGCTCGGATCATAAAGCTTTGAAGTTAACATAAATCTAGTTTGTTTACTGCCCCTTATGAGAGTAAAGCTATTTAAGTAGTAGAATGTTTACTTATTGCATTGTATAGTACTAAAATGCAGTTAGGCACATTTACTCATGTAGTGAATCTGTCTATTTTCTTCTGTTTTATACACTACAACACTTTCAAAAGCAAATGGCAGGGGATCTGAACATGGTGGTCGTCGAACTGGAAGCAAGAGAATGGTGATGAGTGTTTAGTGCTGTTCCCTCACAGCAAGAGGGCACGTAAAACATGCTAGGTTCATGCCACACACGATGGCCCAAGACACTCTTGCAAATGAGTTTCTTAATCTCAAGAGTTTCACTTTCCTGTAAATAAAGGTTTAATTATCTCAGAGCTTTTTCTACCACCACTTGGCTGTTTGTATTTATGCACAGGTCTGCAGCCATGACAAGTTGAAGTGTATCTGCTCCTTGAGACAAACATCTGTGTTTATGTAGAGATCCTGTTAGTTTGTGGGTCATCCAAACACCTCTCCCACTGAACCCTTGAGCTAGGCATCCATACACTCTGACTCCTTCATCACAAATATTTAAAAATTCCTAAATCAGACAGAAAAGGCAGCAGCAAAATCATATGCTCAAATAATAAGTTGACTCATTATCTGCTGCACGTAGGCACTATAATCAGCTCAAAAGCGCAGGCACCCGCACGTAGGAATATGTACGCAATGAAGGTGATTGTAACCAATAACAGCTTCAAGCTCCTGATGTATGCAAAACAGAGAGATAGAAGATAATGAAAGATTAATGAGTAAATCTCTGCCCATGAATATTTGAGGAGAGGAAGTCTGTTTAATACATGATCACCCTGTGAAAGGCTTCCTGTACATGCCACCGCCTCATTCGCTGATTCAGAGAGGATGCTTATTAGATTTTCAGGCGGATGGCATTTTCATTGCCCTACTCTCCAATGAGCCTCTTTCATAAATCACGTTATATCAATTTTTATTTGGGTTTTATTCGTAGACTTGATATATACTTGGGGAATAAAAAGCTGGCCTTAGACATTAGGAAAACAGATGATGATTAATGGTGTTTCTGATTTTTCTTGTCTTACTTGATTAGATTTAAGTTACAGACAAATCTATAATGAATATAAAACCATTCATTAGTTATACATGTTAATCAATTTCATAAAAAGGGTTGAGTCTTAATTAGAGAAGAAGCTATTTCAACAACCTCTTTCTTGTGTACTACTCATAAACAAAGCTGCGATTTGACCATTTGCATTCCACAATATCTTCACATTGTCGAATCCTTGGTGATGAGAGCTACACTTGACATAGCATAGCTCTGTAGCTCGCAGCTTTAACTGCTTTGGTGGCTGACACAGAGTGGGATCAATGGATTAGTTTCCATGATATGGGTGTTCTTGGGGGCCGTAGGCGTGCCTGTACATCCTAAGAGCGGGATTACGGCAAGGCAGATAGGAGGTCTCTGGTCCAACGGGCGTCTTCCGGCCCATCTCATGGCTCAAGATGGTGACAAATGGAGAACACTGCCAGCAGAGTGCACTCACATCTCCAACTCAATCACACTGAGTCAACACTGGAAGTCATTCTGTCAATCAGGCTTTCCCATTTATGCAAACACGAGCAAATCGCCAAACACCAGCATACACAGTCACGGCGTTATTTGCCTAGTTTTACGTCAGGGTTTCATGCGTTCTTTCATTTCTGGAATATTACTTTTGTTTTGTGTGCGGGTCTGTGTGCATCTACAAAATACTGTCAATCTATTCAGCTTTGCTGTGTTTCTATTATGATGTTAGGACTGACAAAAAAAATCTCTGTGATGGAAGATCAGTCATATTCCTTACAGCTACAGTCTCTATCAAACTGAAATGACGAGGAGACTTTTAGAAATATGAGGTATTGTGAGGGGGGGGGGCACGTGTTTTTTTCATTTTTCCATCACATCCGTTATCTTGTCAGAGTTTTCAGATTATGTAATTATCCTGAAATGAACACAGACAATTTTTTTAACAAGATGGTGGTTAGATTTTTCTCTGACAGTGCCTGAAAGGGGTGTTTCACCATCTAAGATATTTATAGTACAGAGGGGAGCTGTGTTCTTTTGTAGCCTGTGCAAGGGAAACCCAAAGCCCGGAAGATGATTTATGGCTTTAATAAACATTGGTACAAAACCAAAAGGAAAACTGGGGGACAATGACATTAAGCAAAATTGCATATTCTTCACACATGCATGTGCATGCATTCATGCACACAAAATACCTGTGCACATAAATGTAAGCATCTATTCGCAATTAGATCTCACCTCCACATGTTAGTATAGTCTTATTAATGATTCCTGCGTTCAATGTGATCACAGCAACTGGGAAAGCACCGGTGACAGCAGATGTAAGCGGCGCAGAGTCTTTCCCCCCTTCTTTGCATGTCTTCAAAGTGGTGGTCGGGACTTCCAATTCCCCTGTCTCCGTAGCAGAGTATGAATAATGCAGCAGTGTGGGGTTGCCTGGCTGACAGAATGACTTGATAAAAACAGCTGGGTGAGACTGTGGGAGATGTCACCACACTGAAAAAGGACTGCAGCGGCTAAATATATACGCACTGACAAAGTCCACTGAGCCGTTCCCATACATTGGTAGTTACATGTATAGTCCTGGTACATTTAATGTGTGCTCTTGTGTTGACACAGTATTTTTCACATCTGTGCCAAGGCACACACTTGAAATGAGCTCCAGGATGTGGTGCATCACTAGCACCATACACAGCAGGTTTAAACAATGAGAGTATTACACAAGGAGAAAGGGCACAGGAAACAATATCAGCATATTCAGCTATTAGGAAAGAGATCCATTGTAGTCACCATTTACAGTGGCATCATGAATGAACAAGAGGAAAAAGGCTTTCAAAAGTTTTTACTATAATGACAGCTAAATACTTTGTAATGTTAAAGTATTTGAACCTAACATCTAGTCTAAATATTAATAATATTGCAAATGCCTCTCGGTGCAGGAATGTGTAGCAACTAATCTGTTACTTAAAATGATCATCTTCATGATTGCTGTTTTCAGCTCTGGTTGCTGAGCTGAGGTTGGCATTTACTCAGCTTCATCATCACTCTGGATTCTTCGCTAGCTTTGTGTTAGCATCCTGGCTATGCAGATGTTTGCAAAGAGCTGAAGTTCTTGTCATGGTCCTGGGTCGTGCGACCCAGTGTTTTGTGTTTAGTCTATTTTGATGTTTATTGATTGTTTAGGTTCATTAAGTTAGTCCAGCCATCTGTATATACCACCCTTGCATTAAGTCTCCCTTGCCCTTCGTGTGTTTATGTCTGTGTGTCTTGTACTGTCAAGTTCATGCTGTCAGTTATGTCACCTCCCCCTGTACTACGTCTCCCCGGTTCATGTCTCATGTTTCCTGTTTTACTTTGAAGGCCTGCATTCACTGTCAGTGTATTCAGTTTCACTCCTCCTGTCCTGTCGTTAAGTTCATGTGTGTCAGCTGCGTTCCCATGTGTGGCCACTTCCCCTGATCATTCCTCATGTGTATTTAGTCTCTGTGTTTCATGTAGTCTGCGTCGCGTCGTCTGTGGTCCCACCCTCCATGTTTCCATGCCCGGTCTGTTGTAGTCATAGCCTTACCTTAGTTCATTCCCAGTTTAGGTTTCTGTTTAGTTATTGCTTTTGAGCTGCCCTTATTCTTGTTTGTTTCTCTTGCGTTACCAGCCACAATAAAAGGCTCGCTTTTGTTTAAAGTTTACTCCCGTGTCACTCGTGTCTGCACCTGAGTCCTCCACGCACTCTCCACACGGTCTGCCCCGGCGGTCCGTGACAGTTCTGTTACCAGTGTAATTTAGTTGTTTCAGTCCTGGATGCAATTTGCACTTTACCATTGCACTCTTTGTTATTTTATGGAATAAAAATACAGATCTCCTGTATCGCTGTACCATACCATGATTTTCATCTTCCTGCACACAAACTAAAAACATCCGATTGTTAAAGATGTGCACAGGAAGAAAAAATAGGATTATTTGGTGATTTTTTTCTTTGTTCAGATAACTGAAGATGCTTTGTATCATAAGTAACATCATAATTGTAAGTGAAATGTAGCACGTTACACAACTGTAATGTGATTGAAGAGCTGTTTACATGTTAGCTTTAAAAACCTGATTAACAAAGTAAAAGAAATCTTTTTTCCACTCTATATGACTGTTGATTTTGAGGTTTTGCAGACATGATAAGGAGTTAATCACTTGTGATAAGGGGGGAAATAAGCATTCCCCACGTACCTGTGAGTAGTTACAGAGTGTTGGTGGTAGTTGCTTAAAAAGTTATTTCTTAAACCCCAGTGACACAAGCCTACAGATAGCCTACAGCTTTTTGACCTCTTACCAAGCACATGTCGCTAGGGAACAATGTGCATTAACCAATCGTTTGGCAGAAACATCCTTGTGATTGCTCTGGTGGCTAGCACACTGCAGCAATTGTAGTTTAATGGAAATGATTGGGCTGTCTATAAACACTGTCCATGAGGCGTCCTACATGAACGAAGTGAAGAGTCTGGCATCATGGTGCCAGGATAACCACCTCCAGCTGAACGTCGGCAAGACCAAGGAGCTGGTGGTGGACTTCAGAAGGAGTCAGCACAGAGACTACAAGCCCATTATCATCAATGGAGCTCCAGTGGAGAGGGTGCAGTCCTTCAAGTAACTTGAATGTTGAATGATGTTTGTGTAAAGTTGGTCAGAAGGTTCCTTTGTGAGTGCGCATGCGCCATTAGCGTGCTGCCTGCTGTAACCCCTAATTTCCCTCGGGATGAATAAAGTATTCTGATTCTGATTCTGATTGGTGTCCACATCTCCTCAGACCTGACATGGGCTGCCCGCATTCAGGTCCAGACCAAAAAGGCTAGGCAGCGCCTGTATCACCTACGACAACTGAGGAAGTTCAGGGTCTCTCCAAAGATCCTCAGGATTTTCTATACAGGCGCTGTGGAGAGCATCCTCACACAGAACAAGCTACATTGTAGCCACAGCTACCCTGGGGCGCACTGACAGAGGCAAGGCTGCCGGACACAGGTGCCACCAGGCCCTCTGACCACCACCAGTAGGCAAACATGGGGTTAGTATCTTGCCCAAGGATATTTGGCATGCAGCTAGGATGCAGCCTGGGATCGAACCACCGACCTTCTGATTAGTGGCTGACCTGCTCTGCCACCTGAGCTACAGCCACCAATTTTAAATATGTTTATATTGTCTAGTCTGTAAAATAGTCAGATGTCTATTCTTATTAATGTACAGAATTCACCTGCTTGCTGCTACTACTGCACATTCACCTAATGTATATACTATATATATAATGTTCTTCCTCTACCCCCCCCATTTTTGCACATGTCAAGGAGCGTGTCAGATTACATTTCACTGTGTGTTATACTTGTATAACTGTGCATGTGACAAATAAAGAACCTTGAACCTTGAACCTACTCTCTCAGCTGTAGAGAAACTGTGAAAAGTACAACACAAACTGGAAATACAGACCATTTTCCTTCAAAGTAAAAGTGGCTCCTTATGAAATACGCTGGCTGCAGCACTGAGGTATAACTTGCAAGTAGTTAGTGAGTATTTACACACAAACATGAAAATCTGCAGGCAACTGTGGCAATCAATCAGCAACCAAAGCAATCATTGGTTGTTGGTGCAGGACCTTCTTTGAATCCAGTTTCACACAACAGGAGCAACAAAACCTCCACAAAACACTGTTGAGAAAAACCTTGAAGTATAACTATATAAAAATGAACAAGTAGCTAAAATAAATAAGCAGGAAACAATGACACCAGGCTGTTGGGTGGATGGACCACAGAGACTGAACCTGAGGCTGACGTGTCAGATGTGAAGTCATTTAATGCATTGTTAATTATGATGATGCTGATTGAATTACACCGTATCGAAATCATGGTTTAATCATTGACTTGTTGACTTTCAAACTACTGTTGGACGATCAGGCTTGGAATATAGAAACATGTATTTGCATGCAATATTAAATTCAGTTCTATTTCTGATTCCCAGATGTCTTACCTTTGAGTTAGCTACTTATTACTAATGTGTTGCAGTTGTTGTATTTGTTTGTTCTCATTCTTAATGCACCTGGAATTTTCTGCGTCCTTGTCAAATTCACCTTACAAAAACATCAGCGTGTTGCATCATTAACATTATGGTAACGTAACAAGGACAAGAAATGGCAGAATGTTTATTTTGAAAGCAGAAACTGCTTTTCGCATTCTCACACAGCCTTTGTTTTGGGCTAATAATGATAGCCTGTCTCTTCCTTACCAAACAGTCAGACTGTGTTGTGTACCTGGCTCTAACCCCCAAAGAAGCTTCAGACATCCTCATAAAGTGTTTGATATCATACTAACAATCAGGCAGAGTGGAGAGCACATAAAAATCTGTCACCCTCTTGAATAACTTAAGATATTTGTAATGGATGAAAAGAATGAGCCGTGAAAGGCATTTTCTCAAAGGTCAACCGTGTGTCATAAATCCATATTTTACTGAGCTACCTCAAGTGAAATATTTTCCGCAGACATTAAGTAAAATCTTGACGAACTTGATGAAATGAGCAGCAAGGTGACCTATACTACAAGCCTATTCTGGTGCTATTATTTATTCAGAGCAGCAGCTGTTTATAAATAGCAGAGCGTCACAACCTGTCACCCTTTTGTCATGGCAGCAATGATAAAAAAAGAAAACTTGTAAAGTTGAAGTTAGAAAAAGTAGATTACATTACCATGGTGATTCTAACTTTATTGATGTGCAGCCAGAAAGTTATTTCTGTTACATGGGTAACAATAAATCATTATAAGGCTTGGAAATAACTTTTTTTTTATTTCTATTCATGACACTACAATTTGTTAGACCACATTTGCCGATAAAGATGGTCATTTATCCATTAGAATAAATAGAATGTAATGCGGTTAGACTTGGAGAGCATACTTTGCATTTCCCACTCAGCTGCAATAGATGCCTCTTCGGGGATATAATTAGTATAAAAATCAACATCCAGATTACTTTGGTGCAGCTTCTAGTCTCACATGGCTCTCCATTAGAAATGATGCTCAGTACGTGCAGATTATATTCATTCATCTCCGTGAATGCAATCTCCACATACCCAAAAGCAGCTAATAAAAAGCCACACATGGGTTTGGGGTATTTCTTAACCAAAAACTACAGGAAACTACATTAAGCTAAAGTGTTTTCATTGGTTATGTCATTTCTCAGTATCTTTGTACATGTGCCACATGATTTAATAAGCCCTAAAAGTCTATATTAAAGTGCCAAAACTTCAACTTTATTAAACTATGATGAAACTGGAGCAGAACTGTGCACGCATACATACTTGATTGGCTAATTTAATGTGTTAGGTAACATTAGAATTAAGAAGAAATAGGACAAACAACACTGCACTGCTGTGATTAAAATTAATTAAAACAAAGCTGGCTTCACTGTTCTCGTCTTCGCTGTATAGGACAGCTGAGGTAAAGGCTTTCATTCAGCCCCATTAAGAGGCTCAATGTCATGGTCCGGGTCTGTGGCTGGAATTTTCCATCTGGCTCCTGAGTCTACCTGGTATCCGCCCCTGGCCATCTTCTCCTCTGCAGTTCCACACACCTGGGGCTGATTGCAGGCAATCAAGCCAGAGTGATTTGAGCCTCACGCTGTCGTTCGTTCACCGCCAGTTTGTCATCAACTCACGTTGGCAGCCGGTTTGCATGTTTCAAGCTCTCTTTGTGATTTACCCTGCTAACCTTGTTTTCTTGTGCCACAATTCCTGAACTCACCTTGACTTAAACCTCAAGCTTAAGCTTTTCTCTTGGACTCAGGATACCTTACCCTCATTTTGTAAATCACTCTGTGCCTCACCTGCCTGCCCTCCTGCCACTGCACACCATCTGGAACCTCTGGATCTCAGGTCAGCCATTCCACACCGTTGACCTCACTCCAGATTTACATCACATCACTCCTCCCTCATCGCTTACTTCCTCCACCTGCAAGTAAGAAAAGTTGTACAATATGCTCACCATGTACAGAGCTCCTCTCCACTACCTCCCCAACTCAGTTTTCCTCTATCCTCAGTAGGGATGGGTACCGGTGTCTGACATAAACGGTAGTAACCAGACCGAAAAGCAGCGCACATTTTGGTGCTTTATTTCGGTGCTTTTTTTTTTCCTGAGCTGTGATACACTTCTAGCCAATCATTTTACGTTTCCGAGGATAGTAGGCGGGTCCAGGTACGTACGTTCTTTTAGAGCAGAGCTACAGATTAAAAATGCCCAAGGCGAAGCGGTCAAAGTCTGGCTGTACTTCACAGCAAAAGATGCAAACTCAGCAGCCTGCAACAAGTGCTTTAAGCTGATACTGTCAAAGGAGGTAACACCTCAAATCTGATGAAACACCAGGCGACGCATAGCGGGTTTTTTTAAAGCCGAGAAATGCGCCGTATTTGATAGCTTGCTGCGAGACCTCACACCGAGCACATCTACTGCAGGTGTGGTGCCTGTTATCGGACCCGGAGTTAGCAACATACCCAAAAACACGAAGAGGAGAGTCCTGGCCTCTAGCCCTGCCAGTGTAGCAGAAATGATGAGGATGATGATGGCAGCAGCAGCCGTTCTTCTCTGCGTGAGTAGCTTAATGTTGTTCGTGTGTAATTTACGTTGAGTAGGCTAACCACGTTATTACATTAATGCATGTAAGATGAACTAGCAAACATCATCATAGCTACATGCGGCTGTCCTCTTGTTTGATGGCAGGTACTCCCTTCACCCTGGCCAAAAAGGCTAAAATGACCAAAGAAAAAGAGGGAAACAGCTGAACATGAGAGGTTTTTGGACAAAGTTTGTGTTTTTTCCATTGTTTAAGCACTGCTTCCAGCCAAGAGTGATACCATATATGCCCCATAGCTGCAGAAAAGGCTGTTATCTTTTTACAAAAAACAGCTGAACATGAGAGGTTTTTGGACCAATTTTGTGTTCTCCATTCTTTAAGCACCGGTTTGAGCACTGTTTGAGCACCGGCACCGTTTCAAAAGTACCGATTTGGCACCGGTATCGGATAAAACCTAAACGATACCCATCCCTAATCCTCAGTGTCACTGCTTAACTGCCAAGCTCCAGGCTGCATCTCTGGCCCAATACCCCTGCCAATCCACGTCCACCTAGCCATGTTAGCTAGGCCTCGCCATATCAAGTTCTGTGTTTTGTTTACTTTGCCCTTGTCGCACTTTTGAAGTTTTGAGTTTAACAACTTCAACTTTCCGTTATCTCTTCTCTAGGTTCCTGCACTTGAGTCCAATTTTTGTACCGACCTTTCGGTCTTGTGGCACTCAACTCATCCTTTAAGTACTTGAACTTTGCATAACTCAGTTTTCTTCTTCTGTATCCACAAACAGATATTGAGATGTTAGAAATATAGATTTGTTTCTCATTTGGACCTTGTATGCTAACTACTGTTATTCTGAATTATATTAAAGCAGAGCAGTCACCGTTTGTGCATTGAGGGGACAAACCAAGTGATACTGACACCCACTGCCAATATTTGCAACACATGATTGTTATGTTCACAGAAACGTGACTTGTGACTTCTAAATGAATGGAGTGACTCTCTACTTAATTCAATATTTCAAAATATACACGAACCTCATCAAAATTGGAAGTCATCAACAAAAACAAGAAATACTTTGCATCACATCCTCTTGAGGGTCACTGTGTACAATTATCCAAAGATCAAACCATAATTACTGTGAATAGAAGATGAATAAAAAAGCTAATAAACAGCACACAGACTTCAGAAAATGTAATATACCGACTCTGCCATTGCACAGCAAAAACATCTCATCCATCTTTATCAAGTTCCCAGCTGTCAGTGGGCACTGAACAGGTCACCAGCCTGTTGCAGGGCTAACACATCGAGACAGACAACCATTCACACTCACATTCACACCTATAGCTAATTTTGAATCACCAGTTAACCTAACATGCATGTCTTTGGCCTGCGGGGAGAAGAAGGGAGAACATGCAAACTCCACTATGTATTCAACACGAACAAGAGATGCACAAAGAAAAAAACAAAAAACATAATGAGAAGAGCAGACAGTGGCTGCAGTGGACACTTTTCAACACTTGGTTTCACCAGTTTCACTTGAGCTCTTTCTCTACAGCTGCCAAGGACCAGAAATGGCACAAGTAGCCCACAGACCAGTTTGTGACACTGTAAAAAGGTACAACATGTAGACAGTCTGCAAAGCTGTCTGTAGGCTGTGCGTAGGATACAGCAGAACAATGTTGGAGCCCTCTAACCACTGCATCGCTCTGCCTCCTGTGGAACACATGAAACAAAATATAAAACTCACATTTCACCTGAATTAAAAACTGTACGTGTGTCCCTCAGAACTGTCTTATCAAAATTGCTTGTCAACTGCTATAGACCACGCATGTCAATCAAATATGTACTTAATTATGGACATATTTTTAAAATGAACACCAGCACACTAATCAGGAGGAGCAGATTTACACGATGACTCTTTGAAAACGATTAACTTGAATGGAGGTCCACTGGAGCCTAGAGTTATATTTCACTTTAAAGTATTACACGTTGGTTTTGTCATTTGCTTGGGTTCATCTCATCATTATTACCCCACTCTTCTAAATAAATGGAGTATTGAATTACTTGGAATTGTGACACCTGGTCAATACCCACTCTGTTGATCCACTATTAAACAAACACACATGCATTGTTGCTCTGTGTGTGCATCCCCAGCTTTAGCACTGCAGGTGCCATCATAATGGCCTCACAGAGTTTGTAGTAATCTGGACTGAGCTAAAAAAAATACTTGCTTGCAGCACCATGGATTCAGCCTGTAAGTATAATCCCAACAAGCAGTCGGTAATGAACTGCGACAAAGTAGAAGTGTAAAGCATTGGCTAACATGACTAGCACTCTTTGGTCCCATTTTCTTGGTTGCATAATCCTCTCTACTTTTTACCACAGTGTGTTGAGTAAAGCTACATTCCCAGAGTCACTCTTTTGTTACATATTAATTCAATATTTGTATATTCATATTTTATAAAGTCGTAATCTTGGATGCAGTAAAAAGGCCCTCAAGTTAAATTTGTTCCAGCTGAGCTGACTTGTTTGCTGTGCACTGAACTCTGCATGTGTCTGCGTCTGTGTGTGTGTGTCTGCACTATAAAGGCAGAAAAAAGAAGGAAAAAAATGACAATCATGGATCCAGCTAGAACATCAAACTGCTAATGCGTGATGTTCTCTGGTTAAAACCCATTCATGATGGTTCACATGTTAACGCTCACCTGCAGGCACTCCCTGAGCTTTCTATTTATTTCCGCCACCACCTCTCACTATATGGTGCACCATTTGTTTTATAGCAACATCTCAATTATTCAGGAGTCAGCCGAATCCATATGTGCTTCTGTGTACGTGTCCCTACATTTTGCTTGCATGTGCGTATACTGCTGTGTGGGTGAGCCTGTGTGAAGGAAGATGCGATATGCGTGTGGGAGAAAGTGAATAGTGAGGGTACGCTGAGGTTACATTCCCATTCTTGGCCGGGCACTTTCAGTAAAAAATTCATTCGACTCTTGGACTTATTTTTCCCCATGTATGAGAAACAGACTTGGACCTCATCTGGCCCCTGTGCGAGAAAACACTATGTGCTGTAAAATCATGCCTCCTATTACAGCACTCTCCCTTTCACCGTGAACATGAATCTTTTGCAGGATTTCAAACAACTGGCAGAGAGCTGGGAACATAAAACGGCACACAGCACTGTGAGCCTGCAGCAGGTGAGAGTGAAGAATATCAGACCAGAAGGATGCCAGCGTGAATCCCTGAACTAGTTAGCGAGGTCTGTGAGGAAAACTGAAATAATACTTTTTCCCCCTCTCCTTAACTGCCTTGAGCCATTGTGAAAGTTGTGCAGTTGCTCCTTACTCTCAGAAAATAAAGTACCTTATTGTAACTTTAGGGCTACAATTGCTTGTCACTGGGGGAGTACCATCTGGTGCTGGCATTATACCTTTGACAGGAGGTGCTTATCTTTGCCCCTGTGGACAATGTTTAACTTTAATGTAATAGTGCAAAAATGGACCATTTCAACCCAGGTGCAAAACTGGGTGCAAGTGTACCCATTAATTCATTATCTATCTCACATTTCCACCTGCAGCCGACTTACAGTGGATATATGAAATATATTGGAGTCCTGAGAAATGTATCCACAAAGACTCCAAACACTGTGACTGGCCGGTTCAGTACCGTCATTTCCCTCTATGCATCTTTGCTACTTGTTATACAATCATACTTGAAGCGACAAACTCCACTGCCATCTAAAAAAAACTGGCAATGACTTGGCCACTTGTTTAGACTATGTCGTACACTTTACATAGATTCAACGAGGAAGTGCAAATGAAACCACAGAATCACAATTTAGGAACTCCGAAAAGAAATAAATAGTGCAAAAATATACCTTTTACTGCTTTCCATTATATTTATTAAAATAAATATTGAAGCTGCATAATGATCGCTTCCTCATCTTTGCACTTCCTTGCAAATAAATAAACCGTTGTGCTGCCTTTCAGGTCAAGACTGGAGCCGATCCCAAAGGGCAAGAGGCAGGGCATAAGTACCGATCCACTCAAAAATGTTGCAATAGTTTTGAAGAAAACGAAATATCTTGGATGTGCATGTGAATGGGAGCAAAAAGAGACCATTAAATAAAACATATATTCAATTCAATTTCCTTAAACAATGGTGGCTTTTGGCTTTACTTTCAATAATAGTGGAAAGAACTCAGTTTATGTTTCATAGCATTTGCATACCAGAAGAGATAATACTACATTATTATACTTATACAGCAGTTATCGCTTCATATTTCAGCCATGTTTGTTGCAATCACTCATCTCCTAAACAACTTTATCAGCGCTGTTATTTTATTTTTAATAGTAAGACTTTCGCAATTCCCATTTGCTCGAGTATAGCGTCATTCATGCTCTGCTTAATCTTCAGGAACAGGATGTGCAGTAGATCTCAGTGCTTGCATACGTGTCTACCAACTGCTTTGTCAGTTATTTCACCCATGTGCTATTTATGGGCCAAAATGCTTTGTCTTCAAATATGCATGATGTGTCTATAAAGGGTTTAATGTGTCATCGCCTCTGTTTGAGTGGCAGAATTGTGTTACAGCGGGCCACAATGGGCAAGAAAACACAAATAGTGCAAGATAAGAGTGAGGTCTGTGTGTCAGGGTCTTGGTTTATTTCTGGAGGGAGTGTTTGGTTTGTGTGCTCCACATGATACACTGGGACCTCATGACGCTAAAACTGCAGATGTTTTCTGCAGTGGTCTGAAAGGTTGAAGAGCACAAGGAACGTGAACCGAACTATCAGGGTCACTCAGTGGGAGGATTGCTTGTGGAAATGATATTAAATACAGAGCTGTGGGTGTTTTAATGCATCCTAAAATCTAGTCTTAGAACATAATGTTTCATAAATCCTACTGTGGTCTCTGTTTTTCTCCAAAGAAAAGGACATTAAGAGTATAGGGAGATCCTTGCCTTCATGTTTTTAAATTGACTTTTGAGCTTTAGGAAGGGATTTGTATCATTCTCACTGTGGTCTCCATGTTACAGTGCATGACAGAAACAGAAATTCATGGACTTTCAGTAACAAAACACATGTTATGATGACATATTCTTGCATTTTCCATTTTTCCCCTGCCATTTTCATTTAGGGGAAGAAAATTACTACATATTCGTTAGTTTGATTTACTGTCCTATCACGGCTTAATGGTGAAGCAATATTTTAAAATCTCATAATCTAGAAAAAAACAAATATAGCACATAAAAAGCAGCTGTGATCTTTCTATTTATGAGTGTCCCTGTTTTTCATAGAGACCATTTCCTCTACTTGTTTTCTTAGCCAATATTTTTTGGACCATGGAAGACAATCTATAATATGGATCATTATGTATACTTTTCGCTCTTCTTGCAGCATAAACAGCAAATGATTGGTTTAAATATATAAATCAATTTGCACTAGCTGCAACAAAAATGATAACCAATTTTTTTAAAAAATGAATAAACACCCACATGTTAGAAGTGAAAGAGCTGTCAAAAAATAAAGTCCACTCCCACTTGACCATGAGAAAAGTTTTCACAGCACATGTAGCAATGATTTAGTAAGATTTAGATCTGTTGCAAGTGCTGTGCAATGACCACTTACCATCACTTGAGATGCTAAATTCAATTTAACATCTCCTGGATTTCCACTCTACTGTAAAGCTGTTCTCACTTCCTCAGCAATAATAACTCCTTGCTGGGTGCAGTTAACTCACACCCACCTACAGTATGTATTATTATTTTCTGATTTTGCCACATACAGTATGGGAGACTCACTCAAAGAGTGTCAAAGCAAAACCATCAAGTATGTAATCTAACCTATCACCATTTATCATTTCATTTGTAGATTTGGATATGAATTTGATTTTTTCTTAAAACAAAACAAAAAAACAAAAAACAAAACATTCATTTTTTGGAGGATATATGTTTCATCAGAATAGCGTCATGCCATCTGAGTTGTCAGATTTAATTTTCACGTTGTTAACCTAGACAACAGTACAGTCATATGTCAGTATGATAATCTGAAAGTGGTCCAGGGAGAGAGTCAGAGGAAGTAATGACTTCCCTTTCCTGTTTTCTTCATCTGTAAACACGAGCAGCAAGCTGCACTACAACGTTCTGCTTCATGTCTCTGTGTAGGTGTATAGGACACTGAGGGCTTGTGAGTCATCCAAAAGTGCATCTGAGAAGTCTGACCAGGTTTCTCTTCTATCCATCCAGAGGCTCCATCTGTGGACCTCATGGGCCAGTTGCTGGCCTCTCTCACGCTCCTTCAGCCCAAGCTGCTTGGGCACAATGCACCAGTCGTTATCCTTCCCCTGCCAGCTCAGCCACCCTGGCCATCTCCTCCTCTCACTTCTATGAGCTTCAGCCTTTCAGCTTGTTTGCCTGACTTCCTGCATGCCTGTCTGGAGCCAGAGAGTGGAAACTCAGTTATGGACAGACATCAGTTAACTTCCTAGCCAGCCCACGCAAACCCAGCCCACGCAGTACAAACAATCGGAGGGCAACACGCACCTGTCTAACTCTGTGCCCTACAGAGCATGCGAATGGCACTGTACAATGCAAAATGAAGGAAAAAGCACAGTCTGTGCTGAATCAAGCAGGTAATTGGGAATAAGGAGATTTTTTTAAGCTTTGCACATATCACATTATACTGTGAATGCTCTGTGGCATTGCTTTGGGTTGTGTACTCATTAAAACTAAAAATAAACCGGACCAACAAATTTAAAAACTACATCACATGTGTATTTGACTGTTTATTAAAGATAAGCATAGGCATGATTTCCTGTTAAATTAGGTTTCCAAAATCTGTCTCAAACAAATAATGAAGGCAATATATGACTCGATTTTAGTTTGCCACAGACCGAAAGAAGTGATGTTAATATGCTACAGTAAGTACTTTTGAAATACGGAAAAACCAGTTAACTTTGTATGCCATTGTCAAAAGATGAGTACGCCTCAGTATTGAGCCATCATTATCAGTATTCACATTCTTAAATATGATCAAAAGTGACTGATACTTATACTGCCATTCTCTATTCAAGAAATGTTTCCACAAGCAGAGGAATAAAAACGATCCTTAGAGTATTTGTATGTGTATTACTAGATATCTCCTCAAATGCTAACCTTCAGCTTTTTTAGTAAAAACAGGCTATTGGCTTGAATTATTAGTTCAAGAACAGAAAACTACTCAGTGGGTTTTGTCAGATGAGGGAGATTATGGACTTACTATGAATCATTCCTGAGTGTGGTGTTGCCTTTCATCTGCATGGCTCCTTGCTTACGTCTGTTGATTGCTGTGACTTATCACTCATTCTGTATTGACATTTGATTTCACTTTGTAATTCATTCTCAAGCTGCCATTCTTAAATTACTCTTCAAAGATGCAAAAATTGATTGCTTGATTTGAATTAAGCAGCAGGATTTGATTTCTTCCCAGTCAAACATAGCTGCGCAGTTGCCAATTAAAGATCCCACTTTACCCTTGTGCGTTTGCTCGACCCATTGATTTCGAATGCATACTGATTGGCCGGAGCAAAGGTTGGCTCTGGCGAAGTCAGCAAGGCCAGGTTCAAAATCGATAAGAAAATTATATCAGAGGCCGTATCTGATGATTTGTAAGCTTGATCTTAGCTTTGCTCGTGTCCTGTAAGTGCAAATTTAAATTTTATTTTATGTGTTCGTCACTCAGGGGGTTAACTCTTCATCAGTGGTGATCTTTTTTAGGGGAGACGGAGTAGAATGGTGTGGCCTGTTTTAGATGTTTTAATAATTCATCAGTGACATGTTCCCAGGAAATGAGTCTTTTTTAATATATTCCTAATGGCCCACTAAAGGTTATGTCTATCAGATAGCTCTAACTGGAGACACGCTGGCATTTTAATCAGTAGAAAAGAAGCCAGACTTTGGGTTTTTCCCCTAAATGAAATTCTATGCACTATTGATTATATAGAAAATGTTACTTCTGTCTTGAGCGAAAACCAGCAGTCACTATGGTTACGTGGGAGATAGAAAGAAAAATTGTATCATGCACACAATTTAGCCTGATTCTATTTCAGGTGCCTTCTTTCTATGGAGAAATGCATTAGGGTTAGGAAACATGCACGTTTCTTAACCCTAAGTGGCTTCTTCAAAATTGAAATTCTACTCTTCAGAGTTTGTTGTAGTTGGAAATTCTTGAAGTGTTAAACAATTAAAATATACACAGTAAGATTCTTTATTTGTCATTGTGGAAAGATATAGCAAAATTCTGTTTGGTGACTATCAACCCGTGGTAAGGGATGAACCATAAAAATAGCAATAGAAGAACCGGCAGTTAGTGCTCAAACAGATAGATATTGATCTTCAGGGTGCTGCGCAAACCAGTGACAAAGAGATAAAATAGCAGGATGAAATCAAGATAATACTTGCAGCTAATGAATGTTATCACACGTGAGCTAATACAAAAGAATCCTAACATCCTAACAAAGACGC
This sequence comes from Maylandia zebra, assembly GCF_041146795.1. Taxonomy (NCBI): domain Eukaryota; kingdom Metazoa; phylum Chordata; class Actinopteri; order Cichliformes; family Cichlidae; genus Maylandia; species Maylandia zebra. Next base: position 13,681,767 of record NC_135184.1, read on the forward strand.
CAAATCTGCATTTTAAGAATTTATACTAATGTGCAAATACAGATACATTTTGAGAGAACCATAATCCAAACTACAAAACATTTGCTGTACTTCATTTTGTTTGATCACAGTATAGTCATTGCCTGGATGCAAAATCTTATCTGTTTACCTGCTATTCAGACCGAGTTGTGAGCCCACAGATGTTGACTTCCTGATCAGAATGATAAAATTGTTTGTATTTTCTCTCTAAGATTTTAAAGGCGTTCAAATTAAGGAGGTGACCTACAAAACAGAGGAAACAGAGCTACAGATGAACATAATACATTACTTCCAAAATGTTAGTGGCAAAAATAAAGTGGCTGTATTCAAGTGTCTTTCTAGAGGACAGACTAGCCACACAAGCACAGGCACATTTTTTTGTAAATGGATATTCATTTGTGTACTTTTCCCAGTCTATTGTAATTGTCAGCAAACTCCCACATATCCATTTCTTGGCATTTGACATTCAAGCGGAAGTCCCCGTATATTTTTTTGCAGGTAATGAAGGTGCTTATTATTTCCCAGGACTCTCCAATCTCCACTATTACTGCCATTGCCATCATGATCGAAATTGTGCTAACTAATGTGACAAAACCCCAAACTTCTCATGCTCTCATTACTAAAACTGTGTTTGTGTACTGTGTCTGCAGGTAGATGTGCTGATGGAGTTGCCAAAGTCAATAGGGTACATTAATTTGCAATGTGCTCAGCACCCTCAGGACTGTGATAATGTCAGACTCCGGGGTAACATGGTACGATGAATCGAGGAATGATGGTGGTGATGAAAAATACATAGGAACCTTGTAAAGAATGACCTCTGTGAGACAAATCTCTTGTTTGTGACAATTTCTGCATCTTGGGGATGCTGAATCTGAAGGGAAACACCTCATTTGATCATCGTTAGTTTTTAATGATAAGACAGGTCTAAATTATGCTGAAGAGTTAGTTTTTAATAGACGTGCCGTTCTGGAGTTAGCTACTACATGCTGTAAGAAGAAAGAAAATGAATGCATTTTGTGTTAAGGAGAGCTTCTTTTTGTAGGGTAGAGTTCAAAGTCAAGAGAAATCTCAGCTACAAAGCAACGAGTGTGACCAGGGGACAGATGAGGACTCAAGTGTTATTAAGCTCTTTCACCATCTGCTTTTTCCAGACGGGTTAAACCAGAGGCATATGGAGCAAGATGTGAGGATGATGCTGTATCTGAATTGTTAATGCTAGCCTGCTATGTCAGCTTGTGCCCACGACACCACTTTGAATGCACTGCTTTATGGCAGATTGACAAATTAAACCATGAAGCTCAAATATTTTGACCCACAAAAAATAAGTGGCTTAAGAAAAAAAAATTGCTGGGAGAAATAGCTGAGGGGAGATTTAATCGAAAGCAGCAATGGGATGTTGAGAGGTCATGTGAACTAAGACTTCTTTTCGCATGAGCCGCTCTAACATGGAGAAAGGACCTCATCTGACCAGCCCATTTCTTCATACAGTGACTAATCATGGATGAAAACCTTTTTTTTCCACCAGTGAATTGTTTCCACCTCTCCTCCTGTCATATATTCAAATATTAATACGCATATCCCACCCTCACCTTGTGTTACCAAACTGAATGTAGAGTATAGAGAAACATGTGTCATACTGAGAGAAAATGCTCTATTATTTTTCAGAAGCTACCTCAAGGGTAAACAAGTATATGATAAACAAAAAGACAGCTGAATAGTTTTCATGATGACTATTGTTTTGTTGACGCTAACGCTATGGTTTTTTAAAAGAATAGTCCATTACTTTCACATTTAAATGACCTTGTTAGTTCATTTTACTTTTGCACAGGTTTATTGCTACTTACTGGCATTTCCATCCTAATTAGCCGAGCTCCAATCTGTGTTTATATCTCCTTATTGTTCAGCACTTTAAAGTAGTGGTGCTGAAAATATGTTCTTCTAAAAATGTGGCTATAAGCTTACTGTGCAATAAGAGGGTTCAAGTTAACAGGGACAACAGAAATGTTCTCCAAGATGAACTGCTCTTTTTAAGGGATACCTTAACAATCACTGCAGCAACTAGGAACAATAAATGTGAATTCATTAACTCTGATTGGTCGTCCTTGAAACTGAGCATGAACTCTGGAAGCATAAAAAGCTCGGACAACTCTCCCGCACTCCCTCTGATGCTCACCTGGCTGACACCCCTCCTGGAATCACAGCTGTCTTTTGCACCAAGAAGAATTCATTCCCCTCACTCGCCATCAAAATACTTACCTTGATCCCACCGCTCTTATTCAGCAGATTAATCCAGCTTTTCCTCTCTTTCAATGAAATCTCCTGTGACATTCGCTCCCTGCAGAAACCTGTCCCTTTAGATTCCTGAGTTCAATAAAACCTTTGTTCTAACACTTGCCCATCATGTCTGCATTTGGGTCCAAACCTTGGTATTGGCCTTCTCAACCCTTGAAACAATCTGTGTATATGGTAAACATATCACAAGTGCAGTGCCTACAGTAACAATCAAAACTTCTCGATGAAAACATAATGATTCATGAAAAGTCACTTGTTGAGTCACAAACATTCAACGTAACTGTGAGCGTGCTTGTAATGCTGCCATTTTGATGTATGACATAGTGGTAAAAGGTCTTATATTTAGCGCCATTAAAATGGAAATGGTTTGCAGTATTCATGCTGCTATTATTCCAACAGTCTGGATTGTAGAATGTTAATAAAATGTTGAATTATTAATGCTGCAATCACCTCCTATGTCAACAGCTTCAGTATAAGTTGATGTACTTTTAAATATCTAAAAAATGCAAGGCAGCGTGGCATACTAAGGATTACCCAGGCTGATATCATAATGTGGTACTGTCACTTTCAGCTATTGTTATTCAGATGTGAACAGGAGGTCAAATTGAGGGGAGACAGAAAAACCTGCTTTGCAAAATTGATGATGGGCACCCTAAAATGAACAATAACACAGATCTCTCCGTCACTGCTGTCTATATTTCAACAAATTGCCCACTGGCAAGTCGACTGTCTACTTTTTGACACAGAGCTAACTTGTTTTGAGAGGATGGCAATATTGAAACATAAGAGGAGAGCAGAGGGTAGACCAACAGACAATTTTCTGAGTATACAGTGAGACGGCGAGGCAGATCTGTCTTAATATAAAGGTTGTCTCAACCAGTGATTGTGTCTGGAGGGGCAGGCCTGAACTCATGCTGAATAAAGGTTATAGTGTCTGCGCTCCTCGTGGGAGGAGTGGATAAAAGGTAAGTCTTGTTGGAGGTCTCAGGGCTAGTGGAATCATAACTGTGGGCTGGGCTCTCCCTTTAACTGCGCTGGTAACATGATAAAGGTTTTTTTCCCCATTTCCCATTAGCCTTCAAGTTCAGCTGGGAGCCTTGTTTTATTTCCTGACAACGCCAGATTTTTGATGTTTCTATTTTTGTGTGTCAGTCTTTCAGAAACATATTTTTATATTTTGTATCCCATGTTGCTAAAATTTTGATTAAAAAACAACAATAATAAAGGTAATACGATGGCATATGCTGCTTGTCCAGATTGCATACAGTACAGAGGTGAAATTACTAGCATTCAGCAACCATCACATTTTTATCATGCATTGCATCTAATGGTTTAGCTATCCATTTAAAATATGAGGGGGAAGGCATTTTGAAAACAAAGCTAAATAAATTCTAGAGTGCAATACAAAATCAACAGCAACTACAGCCTCAATAATAAACAGAGTTTATGAAATGGGAACATTATATTTAAAATCTAGAACCTGTGTTCGTACATTACATGACATAAGAGCAGCCTACTTAATTAAGAGCCATGCAGTGTATTATAAAGTCAATAAACCTGACTATGAGCAAGCACTTTGGCAACAGTGGGAAGGAAAAAGTCTTACAGGAAGAAATCTTCAGCAGAACCAGGCTCAGAGGGGTGATCATCTGCCTTGACCAGTTGGGGGTGAGGGGAGGTAGATGCCATAGAACAGTAGACTTGAATTAGATTTTGATTTAAAGTGAATCTGCATTTCAAATCTGCAGCATAATTAGAAGGATCGTTGGCTTTTCTTACAAATATTTGTATTTGTTAACATTTAAACATTTTTGAACATTAGTGACATTAAACTAATTGCATTGCTTTGTACTCTGGGAAATCTTAAAAGGCATTTTTTTCTCTAATTTCTAATTATTATGATTTATTGACAAGTAAACAAAACTGATTGAAAAAATTATCAAAGTTTTAATTACTAATGAAAAACAATTTCAGTTGAATCCCACTGAATTTCCACTATGTTCCCTCTTTTAAGCATTTAAAAGAAGTAGATGACTAAAACTTGTTGATAAAGACACTTCATCTTGTCCTTAGTGAGCTTATCTGTAGAGTGGGTACTGTGGAAAAAATCTCATGTCTCATGTTTTTCAACTGTGTTGAAGTAGAAAAAAGTTTTGTTTTTGAACAACTTTTGTGTTGAAATGTTTAGTCAGTATTAGACTCATTACGTTGGGATGTATATTTCAAGGGCTTCAAGAAAAAAAAAACAATGACTCAAATGTTAGTGACAGGAAAAATATAAAAAACCTCTATATACGACTGTATATTGTAAAATAACACATTTAACTTGATTTACATACACTTTCATTCATTTTTACAAATTCTAGTGTTACATTATTATGCTTCCCCAAAATAATATTGTGAAATAATTTTCCCAAAATTCCAAAACAAAAATATACATATTGTGTGAACCAAAATAATGAACATCTCAAAGTCACCCGTCTTTCTTTCAGATGTTTATATACCACTGGCTAATCTGCTTTGAGCTTAATACACAGGGATTTCTCCGTGCTGCAAAAGGTGTGTGTGATTGTGCACTGCAGCAGTGAAATAATGACTCATCGCTCCGTTTGCTGCCAGCCATCAGACACGTTGGCACACTGGTCAGACCGAGTCCTCGGGATCGAAGGCATGTTCGTCTATTCACCTTGGAATCTAGTTTTTATCTTGAAAATTTGGACATGGAGAATGCCTCGAACGTAATCCCCCAGACTCATCAGCTACACTAATCTAATGAGCATGTTAATTCACCACTAATGTTAGAGTAAACATGACAAAGGCCATGTTTCCATTAGCTAATTAATGGGCTTCCTCATTACGTTACTCAAGAAGGTAATGCATGTTTGGCCTCATATCAACACCAAGCTTTAGTTTCTATAACCATAAGGAGGAATCAAAGTATTTCACAGAATTATTGGTGTAAACAAAGCAATATCTGTTAATGTTCCAAACATTTAGCATAAAGTATTATTTTGGGACATTGCTATGTTTGTCAAGCATGTTAATCTGATTATCACATTCATAATCAGCTTTGTTTGTGCTAAGCGCTTCATTTATTAGCATATCTGCTTCTCTACCATGCAGTGCAACTGTGAATTGTTGAACATATATAAAATGTATAGTGTGGTCCACAGTAGTTTTCACCAGATGGTTTTAAAAACAAGTATTTCTTGTCATTTCTCATTGTAGGAAGATAGGCCTTCTACTTTTTTGGCTTCCAGTTTTTCAGCCCACCTTCTTGATAAGCCATAAATGCTCATCATAGAGTGCTTCTTGTCTGGCATAACATGACCCCACACACCTACTGTAGTTACATTCGTTTATGAAAATCCTTTTTCCTAATAGTTTTATGTAAAAACAACAACAACACGTTTTATGATGTAGATATACGAATAAGTACTTCAGTGAACCTCAAATACACTTACATAAATCGACTCTTACATAAAGTACTATAAAACACATAGTAATGTCTTCAGGCTTCTAAACTGAAGGTACTCAGTTTCAAGTTCTGACATTTGCACATCAAACAAATCAGTGCTTTCTGTGCTTGAAATGGCTTACACAAATGACAAACATGACAACTTTAAAGAACAATTTAGCAATGAAAATCATAGTCTCTCTCTCTCTTTCTCTCTGTGAGTGTTTATTTCAAACACCAGTAGCGTGTTGCACAGGACAACCCACGGCGCCTGGGATACAGCAGTTAGACAATATCGATATGTATCTAGGCTCTATTGCTGGGATGAGACAAGAAAAGGTCAGAGGAGTGAGCTCCATAGTGATATGGTCAATGATTTATAGAGACCACATATTACACACACGCACGCACGTGCACAGACATGTATAGGTGTGAACTTAATAATACACATGCACTCCTATATCTGTGTGCATGCATATGTAATATGTGGCGTGAGGTCTCCCATACCAAATCAGGACACATATTCAAATGTTGAAATGTTGAAATGCAAAATTATATCATTATATGAGACACTGGAATACGACAGTAAGATTGATACACCCTTGCATTCATAAACATACAAGAAGAAAAACATTGGCTTTTTTTGACATATCTGGAAAAGAAACATTTGATCCTGTTTGAAATACTGCCTATTATGTGATAGGAATGTGAGACACTCAAACAAATGAAACATAAGATTGACATTTTGTTGTCATTTCATGTTTTATTATTTATATAAACAAAATAAGGTCTTGCATGTAAAAAAAATAACTACACCTCTACCTTTATCATACCTTCAAATCTCCTGCTAAGGGAGTGACAGATGAAACCTGTATTATTTAAACCTCTGAAAATTTGTTTTGTGATATCTTTCCTTTTGAAGTGTATGTTGTCATCATCTTAAGCTCAAGAGTGTTCTAAAGCCTTCAGCAAAAACAAGAGAGATGGGGATGATTACTATATGAGATTTCATTTCAAGTTCTTCAAATTGTTTTAAACAAGTAATTTCAGTGCAAGGACAATAATGCAACATGGTGAACACCCCAAAGTTTGTCCAAGGCTGGGTGGTGACACTCCAATTCAGTCTAAGAACCCCATAATATGTACATCTAGTTTCAAATGTAGGTGCAGATCCACCCTAGGGATGAACTATCCCATGTGTGCAAATCTTTTGGCAAAAATTTAAAAATGAAAATTCAACAAACTAATTTTTATTTATTCTGACCTTTGTTGTCTCTATTAGAATTTGATAAAATGATCAAAAAAGTGTTGCATAATCAGACATAATGTGATCCATGCAAACACTACATACTATTAACACCAAATACAGAGTGAGCATCAAAGCCATGTTTTATAATAAAAACAATTAGTCTTTTTTCTGCAAATATTTGTGTCAGTTTTTTTTCTGTATTGCTTCACTGACACTGATCCATAAGCATTACATCTGTACATCCATTCATTTTCTTCCATGGATCCATATCAGGGTCAAACGGGGGCTTATCTCAAACAGGGGACACCCTAGAAAGATCACCAGTAGACTGGTGATATGGAAATAATACTGGAAATAATAATTAATCTTACGAGGAATTGGCCTTCTTTGGTGTTGTTTCACCAGAGTTACAGCAGACTAAAGTAAGAATAAATACAACCTCCCATAAGATAATCATCTGTCGCTGATGAGGGTTGAAATGTTATGGTTTGGAGTTGCTTCACTACTCACCAGAGAGCTTCCAGACACTGATCTTAGAATAGGATAATGATCCTAAATTTGACTCTCATTCAGCTGTCTGGGGGATTCAAAGGGGTGAGAGGTCCTATGAGTATGGACACAGGCATGCCGAAGACATTTTGCATGGTAGAGTGATGTAGATGTCCAACAAGGGGGTCAATCTTCTGGACAACAACAACAACAACAACAACAATCTTTATTTATAGAGCACATTAAAAGCCAGGGGCATGCCAAAGTGCTTTAGATAAAACAATAAAACAATAAAATGATTTACACTAAAACATCGGAGTCATATAAGTGTGGGATTATGTTCACAGGTAAAAACCACTAATAGGAATAATCTATAGCACACAGCTATAGCAAAGTAGAACTGTACCATCATACACAGTGATAGAGAACATAGACAACGCAACAATAAAATAATAAAATAATTAGCACTATAACGTCAGAGTCATATAAGTGTGAGATTATGTTCACAGGTAAAGACCACTAATAAGAATAAGCTATAGCACACAGCTATAGCAGAGTAAAGCTGTACCATCAAACACAGTGATAGAAAACATTGACAGCGCAGGACAACGCAAAACAACCAGACACATTAATAGAATAACTCACAGAAGCGAGGCGAGAATTTAACTAGTAGAAAAAGCAAGTTCAAACAAATATGTTTTAAGCCGTGATTTAAAAGATTGAATAGAATCAGACGCCCGGATGCCAATCGGGAGATTGTTCCACAGCTCAGGTGCAGCTAGAGCAAACGCTCGATCACCTCTACAGGGAGTGCAGAATTATTAGGCAAATGAGTATTTTGTCCACATCATCCTCTTCATGCATGTTGTCTTACTCCAAGCTGTATAGGCTCGAAAGCCTACTACCAATTAAGCATATTAGGTGATGTGCATCTCTGTAATGAGAAGGGGTGTGGTCTAATGACATCAACACCCTATATCAGGTGTGCATAATTATTAGGCAACGTCCTTTCCTTTGGCAAAATGGGTCAAAAGAAGGACTTGACAGGCTCAGAAAAGTCAAAAATAGTGAGATATCTTGCAGAGGGATGCAGCAGTCTCAAAATTGCAAAGCTTCTGAAGCGTGATCATTGAACAATTAAGCGTTTCATTCAAAATAGTCAACAGGGTCGCAAGAAGCGTGTGGAAAAACCAAGGCGCAAAATAACTGCCCATGAACTGAGAAAAGTCAAGTGTGCAGCTGCCAAGATGCCACTTGCCACCAGTTTGGCCATATTTCAGAGCTGCAACATGACTGGAGTGCCCAAAAGCACAAGGTGTGCAATACTCAGAGACATGGCCAAGGTAAGAAAGGCTGAAAGACGACCACCACTGAACAAGACACACAAGCTGAAACGTCAAGACTGGGCCAAGAAATATCTCAAGACTGATTTTTCTAAGGTTTTATGGACTGATGAAATGAGAGTGAGTCTTGATGGGCCAGATGGATGGGCCCGTGGCTGGATTGGTAAAGGGCAGAGAGCTCCAGTCCAACTCAGACGCCAGCAAGGTGGAGGTGGAGTACTGGTTTGGGCTGGTATCATCAAAGATGAGCTTGTGGGGCCTTTTCGGGTTGAGGATGGAGTCAAGCTAAACTCCCAGTCCTACTGCCAGTTTCTGGAAGACACCTTCTTCAAGCAGTGGTACAGGAAGAAGTCTGCATCCTTCAAGAAAAACATGATTTTCATGCAGGACAATGCTCCATCACACGCGTCCAAGTACTCCACAGCGTGGCTGGCAAGAAAGGGTATAAAAGAAGAAAAACTAATGACATGGCCTCCTTGTTCACCTGATCTGAACCCCATTGAGAACCTGTGGTCCATCATCAAATGTGAGATTTACAAGGAGGGAAAACAGTACACCTCTCTGAACAGTGTCTGGGAGGCTGTGGTTGCTGCTGCACGCAATGTTGATGGTGAACAGATCAAAACACTGACAGAATCCATGGATGGCAGGCTTTTGAGTGTCCTTGCAAAGAAAGGTGGCTATATTGGTCGCTGATTTGTTTTTGTTTTGTTTTTGAATGTCAGAAATGTATATTTGTGAATGTGGAGATGTTATATTGGTTTCACTGGTAAAAATAAATAATTGAAATGGATATATATTTGTTTTTTGTTAAGTTGCCTAATAATTATGCACAGTAATAGTCACCTGCACACACAGATATCCCCCTAAAATAGCTAAAACTAAAAACAAACTAAAAACTACTTCCAAAAACATTCAGCTTTGATATTAATGAGTTTTTTGGGTTCATTGAGAACATGGTTGTTGTTCAATAATAAAATTATTCCTCAAAAATACAACTTGCCTAATAATTCTGCACTCCCTGTAGACTTCAAGCGAGATCTGGGCTGAACCAACAATGACTGTGAGGAGGATCTTAAGGCCCTCGTAGGAAGATATGATTTTAAGAGTTCCTTAAGATAACTTGGCCCTGTGTTATTAGTAATTTTAAAAGTAAACAACAGAATTTTGAATTGAATACGAAATTTCACAGGCAACCAGTGCAGATCAGCAAGGACGGGAGTGATGTGAGCAAACTTCTTAGTTTAAGTTAGAATGCGTGCAGCGGCATTCTGGACTGTCTGTAATCTATGTAAAAGGGTAGAGTGGAGACCATAATAAAGTGAATTACAGTAATCTAGTCTTGACGTTACAAAGGCATGGATAAGCTTTTCCAAGTCATTGTGCGGGATGTAGTGTTTGGCTTTGGAAATAAGGCGAAGTTGGTAGAAACTAGATCTGACGACAGCAGACACTTGTTTATCAAGTTTAAATGAGCTGTCAAGTAGCACACCCAAATTCCTAACAGTGTCAGGGAAAGAACTAGTGAGAAAACCAAAAGCATCATGAAGTTTGGCACGAAGAGCGTCACTGCTGTGCCATTGGTGGCATCCCTTTTTGAAGGATATGATCAAGGAGAAGGCCAGGACGTGTCTGATCTGTGGGAGGCACAATCCGAAGCCAGTGATTAAACCAGAGGCAGGTAAGTTCCCCATTCCGGAAAGACCAGGTGAAGAGATTGTCATTGACTTCACTGACATGATTGATCCAGGCCCAGGAGGAGTTCGATATCTACTGGTAAGTGTAGATGCTTTGACGGGCTGGCCTGAGGCATGGCCAACCAAGAGGGAGGATGCAGTGTGATTAAGTGTTTAATCAATCATTACATCCCCCGCTATGGTTTCCCGAAGCGGATCAGGTCCGACAATGGGACTCATTTCAAAAACAAAGATTTGGCAGAGGTAGAACAGAAGCTGGGGTTGCAACATAGATTTGGCACGGTATATCACCCCCAGTCGCAGGGAAAGGTAGAAAGAATGAATCTAAACCTGAAGAATAAAATTGCTAAAATTTCTGCTCACACGGGGCTAAATTGGGTAGCAGCCCTGCCAATTGCATTGATGATAATAAGATGTTGTGTTAATCAATCCACAGGTTTCACACCATATGAGCTGTTGACAGGACGACAGTTTCCAGGTCCTTGGACAACAGTTCCGGCGGAAGAAAGTGTAAAAAGTAACAGAAAACATATTGAATGTTGGAAAGAATTAAAAGCTCTTGTGTCTAGTTTCACACAACAGGTTGGAGAAGGGGTGAAAGCGGAGGACAGGTCCATCCCCGATGCCAAGGCGGTGTGGCTGAAGGTCATTAAGCGAAAGTGGAGAGACCCGAGGTGGACCGGACCCTTCGAAGTAACTGCCCGAACCACCAGTGCTGTCCGTCTGAAGGGGAAAGGGGAGACCTGGTTCCATTGGTCTCAGTGTGCAGTCGCGGACGAGAGCTTGCTGGAGCTAAGCTCCACCCCAACTAACCCAGGGGGAATATAGAGGCAGAATAATCCTCTCCCCCTGGCCACGGTCCTCCTCAGTAGTCTAACCTGAGTTGAGGCGAAGAAAAGAAGAGGAGCGGCACACGTCAGTCAATTAATTTGAGGCTCTTAAATAGGCTAGGGCTCTAGTCTGAAGTAATTGATAGTTTAAAGGAATCTTAATAGTTTTGTACGTTAATCACATACGTTTATACTTATAACTTTATATTCTTATTACATAGCTTAGAGTAAAAGTAAAACGAGCCTGGGAGCATCATGAAATTGTGGGAAAATTGGAAAATAACGGGGGTGTTGGGGTTAATAAGTGTTATAACGTGTTTCTTTGTTTTTTGGCAGACAGGTGAATTGCCCAGACGCAGAGGTCTATCCGCTCCAGAGCCCGAACCGATCAAATCGTCGAAAAAAGTCAAGCGTGCGGTTGGTTCAGGTGGGGATGATGGGTGTCTCAAAGCCAGTGGCGGAGTCGAGTTTGGGTATGTTAATGGGTCCACGACAGCGTTCACATTCGATTTGTGCTCGGGTGACGGGAATAGCTGGAGAACATATAATGTGTGGGTTTGTTATCATCCAATGATGTGTTACCCTAAGTCGGTGTGGGGCCCATCATGGGATAGTGACATCTACACCTATGTAACGGATCAGTGGTGTTCTTGGCAGGATGTGGTCGCGTGGACAGGGGTAGGATGGCAGCCAACAGTGCCACCGGCCCTTGAAGGAATAGCTATTCAGAGAGATTATTCTGTTACAAATAACCCTATTACTCTTTCCCTAGGACCATGGAGTGAACTCCCTGAACCTGGGTTTGATGGAGGTGCGTTTTATTTAGTAGTAGGGGTAGATAAAGTAGGGACAGATCCATTCGGGTTAATTCGGGTGAATTTATTTAATCCCAGGTCTAAACCGCTGGGGAATGACTCAGCACTGAATCTCACGGAGCAAATGGATCCCTTAGAGACAGTTACTTACAAGGACTCAGAAGAGAAATGGTTTGTTGCCACTGATTATACTAGGTTAAAACCTCAGGAGTTGATAGAGCGTGCCACAGGTTTCGGAGATAGGAATCTTTGGTTAGATTGGGTGGCTCAAAATGCTAAAGAGCAGGAAGTGGTTGATTGTGTTGCTTGTGCTACCGCTCGACCTCATTTGTTTACTGAACCCGCTCCTCTGTATCCAGAGGATGAGTGGGGTTATAATTGCATGCTGAGATTAACTAGAGAGGCGGTGGACACAGGTAACTGCACCACTTTGTCAGGTTTATATCTGCCAATTGATAAACGCACACAACCAGGTTCATTCACACCAAAACGAGATAATTATACATGTTTTGAGTTCTCTACAGACAGAGTGAGATTTAGGGTAGGGAGGATTGATCCAAGCTGGTGTCAGAGGACAATCACAGGTAGGACTACCAATGATGTAAGTGACCCAAGCACAATTATAGGCACCTGGGCGAGAGGTGGGCTATATTATTATTGTGGGGAGTACACCCTTTTGGTGCAGGTTCCCTTGGGGAGTGTGGGAACATGTGCTCTGGTGCACCTAGCTGCACCTTTGATGCTCATAGGCAGTAGGCTAGAGACAGTTCCACAGCGAGGCGCGGATGTGTCTACTGCCAGACGAAGGAGAGCCACAGGGGGTATCCACAGGTATGATCCAAGACGGGACTCGCCAACCTGGATTGACTCAATAGGAGTTCCCAGAGGAGTTCCAGATGAGTATAAGTTAGTTGATCAGATAGCGGCCGGGTTTGAAAGTGTGTTTTTGTGGGTAACTCCAAATAAAAATGTTGATCGCATTAACTATGTTCATTATAATGTGTTGAGACTCTCTAATCTCACCAGGGACGCGGTGGAAGGCCTTGCAGAACAATTAGGTCCGACGTCGTTAATGGGAATCCAAAATCGAATGGCGCTGGACATGTTATTGGCTGAGAAGGGAGGCGTGTGTGCGATGTTTGGGGACTTATGTTGCACCTTTATTCCCAACAATACAGCTCCGGACGGAACGGTCACGCGGGCGCTGGAGAATTTGAAAGCGTTATCTAGAACCATGCATGAGCAATCAGGCGTGAACTCGAGGCTGGGAGACTGGATCACATCTGTTTTTGGGCAATGGAAGGGTGTGTTTATGTCTGCCATGTTTTCTCTTTTAGTTTTTCTAGGTTTATTGCTGATCGGGTGTTGTCTCATTCCTCTGGTGAGGCAGGTGTTGGGTAATCTGGTGAGCAGGGCCATAGCTTCTGGTTCAGCTGGGTCAGCTGGTCCGGAACATATGATGCCGTTGCGAGAAGCCGCCTGGACGGAGGAGTGACACAATATCTGGGTAAAAGTTGGCCTTTTTCCTAAAGGCCAAAGAGGAGGAGTGTGATCAGGAGATATTTTATTTTGTATTCTTATAATCAGTTATCATTGATTAATCATTTACCATTGTTGAATCTGTTGACAGAATAATCTTTGAATCACATCTATGTTACTTTGACCAAATATTAATGCACACAGATGATCAGTACTTGGACACCGGCCTGTCTGCGTTCAGTTCTGCACGTACGCCGGCCTGTAACCACATGCACGCACTTATATAACACATGCACGTTTACACTCACACTTAGTAATAATAGGAGGGTCGTCTGAGGATAGTTTTTCTGATAGATACACTTTCACAAAATGCACAATGTAGTACACACTTGTTTTTCTTTAAGAGTAGCAGTTGATGTCTATATAAGGACAAGGTTTTGAAGAGGAGGGCAATTGTTATCATTTCCAGTAAAGATCCAACTGTGATGTCATGATGGCAATATAAGGAGACGGGACGGTCCAGTCGACGAAGGATTGTGTTGCAAATTGTCTTTCCCACACTGACTGCGCAATAGTGTGTAATAAAGATCACTATTTTTTGACACCTACTTCGGCCTGGGCTTGCTTTCTTCTCTTACCTGAATCGAACGAACCATAACAATTCCTGGTGCCGAAACCCGGGATCGAACCATAACACTGCCAAAGATCATAATTTCAGTTTTCTTATCATTAAGGATAAGAAAATTTGCCAGAAGCCATTGCTTGACCTCACACATGCACTCTCGAAAGTTACTCACGGACATAGCTAGATCATCATTCAGCTCAAAATAGATCTGGATGTCATCGGCATAATAGTGAAAGGCAATGTGGTATTTCTCAAAAATGACACTTAAAGGAAGCATATACAGTGAGAACAGGGTAGGGCCTAACACAGATCCCTGGGGGACACCACAGCAAACAGGTACAGCGGAGGAGGAGGAGGTGGCCAAGTGAACCGAAGAGAGACGATCAGAGAGGTAAGATTTAAACCAATCCAAGGCAGCGCCCTTGATGCCTACAGTGTGCTCTAGTCTCGCCAATAGTATGTTATGGTCAACCATGTCAAATGCCGATGAAAGATCCAATAGCACTAGGACAGAGGGGCGTCCATTGTCAGCCATTAGTAAAAGGTCATTAAAAACTCGGAGCAGTGCTGATTCAGTGCTGTGGTGTTGTTTAAAGGCCGATTGATATTTATCATTAATGTTATTCTCATCCAGGTAGGTCTGAAGTTGAAGCAGAACTACCTTCTCAAGAATTTTAGCCACGAGGGAAGTTTAGAAATCGGCCTATAATTGGCATAATCATTTTGATCGAGGTTACTTTTTTTAAGAACAGGTTGGATTATAGCATGTTTAAGAGCTGATGGTACATAGCTGGACAGCAAGGAGGAGTTCAATATGGACAATAGACAAGGTCCAATTGCACTAAAACAATCCTTGACTATACGGGATGGAAGAACATCATGTACAAGATTAGTATTGTTCAGTTTCTCAATTAGATGCTTCAGAGTAGAGAGAGAAACAGGTTCAAATTGACAAAAAGTAGTAGAACAATCAGGGGTGGGCATACGGTCGGTCACCAAAGGAAGGGTAGATTTAAGAGATGCGACTTTATCCAAAACAGGGGCTGGAGCTCTGTTCCAGCTTGGAGTTGTCCTTGGTGAGAGTGCCGCTAGCAGTCCTGGGTATTATTGCATCCCCTCGGTTTGCTGCCTGCACATTGGAGTCTCTGCTGGCGGACAAGAGGGTTCTTCCCCTTCATCATTGGGTCGGGTAATGGGTTGCGCTTATGTGCCAAATGACATTTCAGAGTACCCAGTGTTCTTGGGTTACTTGAGGGTACTCCATCTGGCAACTCATAGAGGGAGACCTCAATGCTCACGTAGCCAATGACAGCAAGACCTGGAGGGACGTGATTGGGAGGAATGGCCTGCCTTATCTGAACCTAAGTGGTGCTCGGTCAAAAGTCATGTTCAAACACAAGCATGTGCATAAGTGCACACAGCACCAGAACACCCTAGGTCGCAGGTCAATGAGCAATCTTGGAATCTTGTATCATTGGATCTGCGGCCACATGTTCTGGATCTTGGGTGACAAGAGGAGCTGTCAACTGGTTAATACCAGATGATGAGTTTGAGGTGGCAGAGGAGGCATTGTAAGGGTGTTCCGGGAATGTCCGGAAGAGGTGCTGGTCCTTGACATCTTAACTCCCACTTCTGACAGAACTTTTACAGCATTCTCAGGGAGGCTGGAGCATGTCCCAACCTCCTCAGTCCCACTCACACATCTTTCATAGAGGAAGCAGAGTATAGGGACCAGGGGAACAACTTCCCCATCACTGAGGCAGTTAAACTTTGGCTAAATCTTTGGCTGGGCGGCCCATTAGGTGGATGAGGTTCAGCTTAAGGCCCTGAATTTTGTAAGACTGTCCTAGTTGACACATCTTTACCACATTGCGCGGAGATCTGGGGCTGTGCTTCGGGACTGGCAGACTGAGGTGGTGGTCCCCCTCGTTAAGAAGGGGGGATCAGAGGTTGTGCTCCAACTACAAGGGATCACATTCCTCAGTCTCTCTGAGAAGGTTGATGGCACGGTCCTGGAAAGAAAACAACATCTGTTAGATGAACCTCAGATACAGGAGGAACAATGCGGTTTTCATCCTGGTCACAGAACACTGGACCAGCTCTTTATCCTCTCAAGGATATTGAATGGTACACGGGAGTTTACTCAACCTACATGTGTTTTATGGATCCAGAGAAGTATCCTGTGGTGAGTGGTTCAGGAGTATGGGGTTCCCGGCTCACTGTTATGAGGGATTCGTTCACTATATATCCATTACAGGAGCTTGATCCACATTGCTGGTAATAAGTCAAACAAACTCACAGTGCCTGAACAAGTGAAAACTTCACACTTTATGTATGCTAATTATTAGAAATGAGACGAATAAAAACATCAGTTTAGTGATACAAAACTGTTAAGGCCTCTGAAAAAAGAACAAAAAAAAGTCTAAAAATGTAACGACTTGACTTAGTTGAGTATAGTGTCCAGAGGTTCACTGTTTCAAACAAAATCAAATGTTTGCTTGCCCAAATATGTCCAAAAAAAAAAAAGATTTCCAATGTACTTTACATGAAAAAATGACCAGTTTGTTCACAATTTAGAAGCTAAGGAGACAGTTTTCCAAAAAAAACTAATTTTAATTCAAAACACTTTTATCTACCTGCGCAAAACATGATCTATGTTTGATGCAGTAATAAAATCTCCCTTTAAACGTCAGTATTACTGTGAAAATGTTTGGATGCATTGGTGGAACATTCCATGTTTACTCCTAGTTTCATCTAACCTTGGTCACAACTGAGTTTTTTCCTGAGGGACTTCCCTTAAGCCACCTTTTTTCCATCTTTGGACTCACTTCTGGTTTTAACGAATATTTTATATTTTTGCTCATCTTTTGTAAAGGACCTTCAGTCTTTTCAGGTCCAGCAATTTTCAGGATAGAAAATTACATTTTTTGATCTTCGATTTTTGTTGTTGCTTTTTTTTTTAACCGAAATCCTTCTGAACTGTCTTTCCGATAATGGAAAATGAAAACTGTGCAAGTATTCCACAGAAAAATGTCTTTAGCGTGCCATGTTGGATTTTTCCTTGATTGACACTGGATGTCCTGCGATGGAACTATTGTGAATGATCACACCACTGGGTTGATCCTAAAACCCACAATTTGAAAGGAACTAATGAAATGCAGTAGTTTGAAATGCAAAATGTTTTACTTTGTTCTTCATTTATCTGTGTTTCACAACTGTTCAGTACAAAGAAAGAATTTTGTAAACAAATAACATCACTAGGCTGTAATATGTTAATCTAATTCAGGTAATCATATCAACAAAGCATTTGTCACTTTCATATTCTTGTTCACTATGTTGAGCTGATTGTTATGTTCCAAATCTCTAAATCTAATTATGCTTTCCAATTAATCACTAGCAGACATTAGGCTCACAGTTTATGACCATAAACCTAGCTTGTATAATTGCAGTGAATATAATCATGGCTGATTATAATTTTAAACAGAGTTTTGGGCAGAGATTTGGCAATGGCTACATACTGTTCTGGCTGACCTTGTCCCCGTCACTGGCACGGCAGCCTAGGCAGTCCCACTTGGCACCAACTGACCTACTGTAATCCAGAAAGCAGCAGCGGCTTTATATCACAGCAGCCAAATAGTGCAGCAGCCAAAAAGAGTGGGGCAGGACTCCTCCAATTAGGATGCAAAGTGTTTATTTAAAGATGTGGGGTTTTCTCAAACAAAGCAACTGACTGCAGCACATTAACAATAAATGTACAGTGAACTTGAGCAGTAATTAGACTGTAAAGTTGAGTGAATAAATAAATCAAGTAGGTTTAGGGTTAAGTAGAAAGACAGGCCAAGGACACCTAGAAATGTCAAGAAGGAAAAAAACACAGGTCTAATAGATGGGAATACTCTTGGCTCGATTCCTATTAGTGATCTAAGTCAGCGGTCCCCAACCTTTTTTTTGCACCACGGACCGGTTTATGCCCGACAATATTTTCATGGACCGGCCTTTAAGGTGTCGCGGATAAATACAACAAAATAAAACTACCAAAAAAAAGAAGGTTTATTCATAACACACGTGAAAAGACCCAGGAAAACCGAGTAAACGATAAAAACTATAACAAAATAACTCTGAAAACCCTGAAAACTATACATTTCACACCTGAGCCTCAACTCTCGCGGCCCGGTACTAAACGACTCACGAACCGGTACCGGTCCAAGGCCCGGGGGTTGGGGACCGCTGATCTAAGAGTAACATGCCTTCTATGCTGGCTTGCTTGCAATGTTGACTTAGATGCCTAAAGCCATTGTTAATGTCAGTAGAATGAGCCACATGCTGCCTGTAAGGAAAGTTTGTAGGAAGCACAGAGCAAATTATATAGAATAGATAGAAACAGCTATAAATGGAAAGTCAATTCCAGAAGTATCGCTTTTACAAAACCGTCATAGTTTTGTATATGAATTATAGAAAAAACATCCAAAACTGCATTAATATATATTATAATGAGTACACAAGATCTTGAATGAGAAACTGTTTGACAAATAGAAAATATTCATGAACTCAAACCAATATTAGCGTTTGAACTGACCACCATCTGTCAAGGCTGCTTTTTCAAACTCATTCATATTCATTCTCTACAGACTGTGAAGGCCTGAACTGAAATACATGTTGGTGCTACATGCAGTACTTGCTGAGTCACATTAGTAAAGTGTGTAATCTTTGCCATTTAAAGAAAAAATACTAGAATCGCCACCGTGTGTTGCACGCCTTTAAGTAAAAATTACAGCTGAAATCCATGAGTGTCTGTAATATAAAATAGACTGGCATGTTCTTCTTATTAAAATGCATGACTGATACATATTCACTTCATTATTTTATTCAGTGAAACATTAACAATCATCTCCTGCATACTTCTGATTCTGCATTAACGAGAACAAACCCAAAACTTTATGTCACCCACAAAATAAATTCCCGTGGTATGTATAGGTACAGCAATCTTAACCAGTGGTAGCACTGAGTACGACTGCATGACATCCAAAATGTTCTTCTTTACATGTCAAGTGTGAAGAAAATGAACACGCCTAAAATATTTATTATAGCAGCCAGACTGTCAGAATAACTGTACAGGTTGAGACCTGAGAAGTCTCTTTGATGAAATTCTAAAACTATTAAGGCAAATGCGCCTTCACTATCAGAGACTTCAATGGAAACTAAGAGACGTGGGAGTAAGATTGCAACAATGTACTCTACTTGATCTCCAGTTTTATTGAAGTTAAAAGTTAAGCTGATCAAAGACCCTAAAGCTTGTGTGTGAGGATATCCATCTGCACGCACGTACTAGGTACTGCATGCCTGTCCCTAACAGTTTTTCAGTTCATTTTTCCTTAAAAAGTGCTGCAGACAGATCCTATTTGTGCATGCTTATGACTGTGGTGATACAGTAAAAGCACAACATGAGATGCAGTATCTCTGGGATTTTACAAATGAAAGAAGCTTGGAAAGGTATCGTGCACACCGAGCATCTAGACCTAAGCTTATCGTGTCCTCACTAACAGGCTTCAGCTTCCCGCTGGTTGCTCTGTGGTGTGTGGATGTCAAAGAGCATCTCTGTTCCCTTTCATGTGCTGTGTAATTAGCCATCAGTGGGTATGCATTACTGGTGACTTGGAGCTTAGAAATCTCAATAAAAACTGTCGGGGTTTGATATCCAAACTGTTGGTAAACATTTGAGGAAATTAGCAGGACTTAAAACTGTAACGTGTTTATATTCATCACAAATTTCTGCCATGTAAAACCATAGATACAGTACAATGTTAATTCACATTTTAATTATGCAAAACTGGTAACAACATCAATCATTAATAATTTTTTGTACAAATACCTTCTTATTGTACTTAAGTAGTATTTTTAGGTATCTGTACTTTACTTGAGTATTTGTTTTTCTTTACAATTTTTAATTTTCTCCTTACATAAACAGGATCGTTTACACAGATGGGGGAAGTTTCCATTTCCCATCAATGTGGACCTTCTTGCATAAATAGATGAAAATGGATGGAAAAATAACATATAAAAGACAATACTGTTGGCATATTAAATAGATGAAATCGCCAAAAAGATGTAATGTATTCATTTATATAACTGTACTTTGTGGTGAAACAATCTGCAATGACAGTTTTGGCGCATAGTTGTGGTCATGGTACTTCAGCATCCAGTACTACATATACTACTCTTCTGTAGCTAGCACAGCAGAAGGAGCTCAAAAAATATCTGCAAACACACAAACTGTTTCTGTGCAGTTTGTCACACAGTGTGTCTGTAAGCTAAAGGTCCAGCTGCTCTAATTTTGAGTTACTTCTTAGTAAGTTGAAAATCTGAGATATGCAGCTCCAAATTTTGACTTATTAAGTTGAAAATTTGAAATGCTAACCCCGAAGTTTTACTTATGTAGAGAAAAAAAGTTTTGTTTTCAGTGCGGGAAACCTTCCGCACGTGTCTGTGAGAGTTCGATATCTAAAAAGAGAAGCATTTGAAACATTGTTGTCTTCCGGATAATTTTATGGCTGCAAGGCAAGGCAAGGCAAGGCAAGTTTATTTGTATAGCACAATTCAACAACAAGGTGATTCAAAGTGCTTTACAGAGACATTAGAAACAAGAACAAATAAAAAGCATGATTTAAAATTGAATAAAACAAGCAAATAAACTAACTAACTAATTAACAAACAAACAAACAAACAAACAACAGTATATAAAATCAAAACAGATAAAATCAGAACAGTAGATAAAATCAGTAGTTAAATGTAAGTTTTGAAATTTAAGCTTAAAGTGTGGATTTGGTGCTTTATTCAAATGCAGCTGAGAACAGGTGAGTCTTCAACCTGGATGTAAATAAACTGAGTGTTTCAGCTGATCTGAGGCTTTCTGGGAGTTTGTTCCAGATATAAGGAGCATAAAAGCTGAATGCAGCTTCTCCGTGTCTGGTTCTGACTCTGGGAACTGATAAAAGACCGGATCCAGATGACCTGAGGGATCTGGATGGTTCATACTGGGTCAGGAGGTCATTGATGTATTTTGGTCCTAAACCATTCAGAGCTTTATAGGCCAGCATCAGAACTTTAAAGTCTATCCTCTGACGGACAGGCAGCCAGTGTAAGGACCTCAGAGCTGGACTGATGTGGTCCACTTTTTTGGTCTTAGTGAGGACTCGAGCAGCAGAGTTCTGAATGAGCTGTAGTTGTCTGACTGATTTTTTAGGTAGACCTGTAAAGATGCTGTTACAGTAATCAAGCCTACTAAAGATGAATGCATGGACTAGTTTTTCCAGGTCCTGTTGAGACATCAGATCTTTTATCCTTGATATATTCTTGAGGTGATAGTAAGCTGACTTTGTTATTGTCTTAATGTGTTTTTCTAAGTTTAGGTCTGCATCCATCACTACACCCAAATTTCTCGCCTGGTTTGTGGTTTTTAGATGTATAGATTGAAGTTCTCTGGTGACCTGTAATCGTTTTTCTTTGGCGCCAAAGACTATTACCTCAGTTTTGTTTTTGTTTAGCTGGAGAAAATTCTGGCACAACCAGTCATTAATTTCCTCAATGCATTTACCAAGAGCCTGTACAGGGCCTCGGTCTCCTGGTGACATTGTGATATATATTTGTGTGTCATCTGCATAGCTGTGATAGTTTATTTTGTTGTTGTTTATAATCTGTGCCAGTGGGAGCATGTAGATGTTAAACAGAAGGGGTCCCAAGATGGAACCTTGGGGAACTCCACATGTGATACTTGTCTGCTCAGATGTGAAGTTACCTATTGATACAAAGTATTTCCTGTTTTCTACGTATGTTTTGAACCAGTTTAGTACAGTTCCTGAAAGACCTGTCCAGTTCTCCAGTCGTTTGAGTAATATGTTGTGGTCAACTGTATCAAATGCTGCACTGAGATCCAGTAAAACTAGGACTGACATTTTTCCACTGTCTGTATTCAGACATATGTCATTAAACACTTTGGTCAGAGCGGTTTCAGTGCTGTGGTTCTGTCTAAAACCTGACTGGAAGGCATCGTAGCAATTATTCTGTTTTAAGAAGTAACTGAGCTGTTGAGAAACTGCTTTTTCAATGATCTTACTTAAAAACGGGAGATTTGAGATCGGCCTGTAGTTGTTCATTTGCAGTGCAAAGTATTTATTAACCACTAACAAAGTTTTACGAACAAAGTTATCACATTTAAAATAACCATCCAGAAAACAACTGTTATCCAATGAATAAACATTGCTTATTATAATTTAGTAGTTTGGAAACTGTAAATAAATAATAACTAAAGTTTGATTAAAATTCATGTCAGCTAAATGTACTAAAATTATCAGGAAAACGCTGCACAACTGCACCAGTGAGGTTCTCAATTTAGACAGCCTAATGAAGCAAAGACTATTTTCTTTTTAATTAGACGAAGCAACAATAGTGCACATGCACAGACACCTATTATCGTTCTCCTTTCAGTCTGTACATACGCAGCTACCCCCGCCCTGTGGATACACCCACATTCACATCGACACACAGTCTCCAATAAAACGCCACACCTCAATTATGCTTACAAATACCCACATACCTCACAACCCAGCCTACAAATCATGGTCTTCCCTAACAACTGGTGGTAAGAATGTGTAGTACGAGTCCATGGGGCAATTGAGAACTGGTGGGGCTGGCATTCAACATGGGGGTGGGGGGCTTGAGAGATGAAGATGGAAACATGGAGGCAAGACCTGCAGTTGTGTATGTTTTCTTGCTAACAGTCATTTTTCTTAATCTGACCTGTCACACAGTGGAGTGCTCCTAAGCAAGATTAATCTCCAGTTGAGGATGCAGGTGACTACCGTGACATTTGTCATGTAATAAGAAGAACAAGAAGCTGAGCTAAACAAACACATACGGGCACACAAGCCACCAAGAAGGATGAGATTTAGTGACAAAAAATGATCAGTTTCCTTTTCTTTTCTTCAAGGGCTTAACCCTTAGACCTGGAGCACAAATATCCATGGCAAAAATGCAACAGTGACAAATAGTCACCACATAAGATAAAAGTTAACTCTTCGTATGCCCGCCTGAGCTTTTTTTGGACCTGTAGACCTAAAGATATTACATAAACATTTGTGCATTTATAGGATTCATGAGCCAGTTGACTATATAGCTGTAATCATATAGTTAATTTTGGTTGTATACAAGACTGTTGACGACAAAAGGAAAAATGCCCAGTCTTTGTACTCTATAAGTAGCAGGAATGGTGACTCGCATCCTGCAAATAGTAGGATTTACTTTTTCTTCAGATGAAAGGGTCACTGCAATAAAAAATTACCTTATCTCAGTACCAAAGAGCACTTAAATTGTTCTGCTGGTCCAGCACCTTGGAAGACATGTTTTTATTGAGTTTTATTTTAATTTGTCACTTGTTCTATTGGATTTTCAGTCTGACAAGCTCATTCTAAATTTATTAGAGAAAAAAGTAATGGAAAGTAGTTTGGCTGAACTTATTACATCACATTTGCTGGACTGTGCTAGCAAATACTTTTTAAAATGATGAAAAAGGTTTGTTTTTTTTCTTAGCAGATCCTCGGTCAGCTGAAAAAACTGTGTGCTTTACAAAGAAATGCTCCATCACATAAAACAAAGACTCACAGGTTTCAAAGCTTGGATTTAAATGACGTTATTTAAAGTTTAATGTGACCTAATGAGAGTAGTTTGAAATCTTTGTGTCTCTTATTGCTAAAAAGGCTGACAGGCAAATAATCTATCAAGGGATATGTTAACCTGGGTTTGCATGGTGGGCGAGTCTGCAGCTTCCTGCAAACAATTAGTGTGCATTTCAGCATGAGAAACGTTAACGCTAAAGAATAATGAGCAGGTCAGCTAACAAGTCGCCAGCAGCCCACGTCCTGATTAGCAGAGAAGCCAGTGAAAGGGCCACTCACACACTAAGAGAGCCATTTAGCATAATTAAATGTCCAGGGGAGAAAAGTGCTCGGACAAAAGGTTCATCACTTTAGATCTCTGCTATTGAACCTTTCATCATATTGTGGAGGCGGGAATAAGACATTAGCATTACACTATACAATTTTGGAATTTTTTTTAAGTTGTAATGTCATGCCACTCATCATTGCTGCTGTGGAATTAGTTTTCTCTAACTTGTTTTGCAGCCTCCAAATTTATCCTCTTTCATTTTTTTTCATTATGTACCTTGAAAGTTTACCAAAATAATAAAGCAATTACTTGTGGATTGTACTTTTGAAGTTCAGCATTATTTACTGTATATTAGTCATCACTTAATCCGTGATTTATTTTGGATTGACTGGTTAAACTTGTCAAATTAAATGCGTAATCATTTTCTAAGAGTACTAAGCAAAGATTGCAATTCTTGCAGTTGATATACTTTTTTTAAGCTTCTAGTTGAAAGGTTGTCGTGATGTTACAACCAAAACACATTATTGAACACCAGTGGGTTGATTCATCAAAGGTTTGTTTGAACACTGCTTCCAAGCGCTTATACAGAGCTTATTAAAGAGTAACTACTCTGGATGTTGGGAGAAGGAAAAGCTTTGTAACACTTGTCTTGTGAAAGGTACGAGTCTTTCAACAGACCAAACAACTGCACAGCATGCACTAAATTTAATCAAGTGTATATTATTTTTACTATGTAAATATTTTTTAGAAGTAGTAGCAGTTAGGGCTTGACTGGTAATCTGGCCAGAGTGGGCCAATAGATCAATATAATTAATTTTTTTTAAATTTCTTTTTTCTTCATTGTCATAATTTTACAGGCTACAGGCCGGCTTGAAGAGCTACAAACACTGACAGCAGCCCATTTTTTGATTTTCATT
Organism: Maylandia zebra; assembly: GCF_041146795.1. NCBI lineage: Eukaryota > Metazoa > Chordata > Actinopteri > Cichliformes > Cichlidae > Maylandia > Maylandia zebra. Next base: position 13,706,914 of record NC_135184.1, read on the forward strand.
GCTGACACTGGATTACTCAATCAAATCTCTTAATGCAGGCGGACCCTCCAATACCTTCCTTGTGAGTTCATGCACCTTGTAGAACACACTCTAGTGTGGAAGAAATGGTTGATAAGGACAGACAAAGAAAAGTGAAAAGGTGGAGATGAAAAGCTAAGAAAAAAATGTGCAGATATTTAACTGGACCAGCTGCGCTGTTTTGACCGATCATGCTGGGCAGCGTGGACCAGAAACACCAGGGCTGATTTTTTTGTCCCACTCTAGACCTTGTAGCAGTATCTCTTTATTAGGGGTGCAACAATACTCGTATCGATATTGAACCATTTGATACAGTGCTTTCGGTTCGGTACGCATATGTATCAAACAATACAAAATTTTTAATTTATTTGATCAACTTTTCTTCTGACTGGTGAGCGCTCAGTGGATCTGCGCTCGACAGTGCAGCCTAGGTGGAGTAGTCGAACGCAGATTGACTGACCGCAGGGCAAGCTACCAAGACATAAGTTAAGCTCTCGTTGCAACATGGCAAATTGAACCTCCCCCACCCTCATTCAGATGTGGCATTGGGAACTATTTTGGTTTTCATGTGACGTATGACCCTAAAGGTAAGCGCGTCATGGACAAAAGTAAAACAGTATGTTGGATGTGCCCCGCAATGCTCAATTACATGGGTGGGAACTAGTGTGTTAGCGCAGTTTGCTCGTTAACGTGTTGGCCGTCCAGCCCCACGCACGGGGCGATCCGCGGTAGCTCGTTAACGGAGATTTGCCGTGTTGTGGTTTTAACGTCATTTTAACGAGATTAACGCTGACAGCACTAGTGGGAACACAATGAATATGACTGCACATTTACGCCGACATCATCCTAGTGCAAAGACAAGTGGAAGCAGACAAAAACAACAGTACGCATGCTACAAACTTTACCCGAGTCATTTAGACAGCCATTAGCACATGATTCTCCTTATGGGGACCTGATATGTTTAATATGCTGCTGAGAATATAGCCCAGAAGAAGCGGATAGTATAGCTTTTATTTTGGAAAGAGCCATTTCTCTGTAATAAACTCTCTTTTCCAAAGATGAGTGATTTCTCGATCAGATAAATTTATTTTTTTTATTACTTTGTTGTTTCAGCAACATTAAATTTAAAAACTGTACTTTTGAGTTAAAATATATATTTATAATTTTAATAAATGACAAATTAAAAAGACGTGAACATTTTTTTTGTATCGAAAAAATATCGAACCGTGACACCAAAGTATCAAACCGAACCGTGAATTTTGTGTATCGTTGCACCCCTACTATTTTTTGTTGTGTGGACCAATGCTATTTTTTCTTCATGTTTGTAGTCAGACAATTTATTATACCTCTACAGGGTCCTGACCTCTGAACTTCACAGGTCATTTTCACCCATTTCTCCAGTGAGGCAAATTGTGCTTTTCCTTTGATGTTGTCTTAATTGCCATGCCTAAAATCCTGAGGTGAAAAAACATCAATTTCATGTATTTTTTACATTTTTACTTAGTTTCAGTATACACAGTTATAAGCACGGAACAGGATAAAGTTACTCAGTGTCTTATATAGGACATTTTCTGATCCAGCAAGGGTATTCCCTAGATAGAGGAAGGCAATGCACATGAGACACAATCATTTTCTGGGAATTCTACAGATTATTACCTCTCCTCCTCTCACACAGGAGCCAATCTGACAGACAATCACACAGACTTTGCTGTAGGTTGCTGACATGTTTAATCTCTGATCTGACTGCATTCTCACTTGCAGATCTCTCGTGTCATGTCTACAAAAGTTCAGTGCTGCAGTACATGTGTGAAAACAGCTTGGGTTACTCAGTAGACTATCAGAACAGCAGGCTAAAAAGCAGAAATGGCTCACCCTTGATCACAGTCAGCATCATGGGTGTGCTAGAAGGGTGCCCTGTCTAATGCACCTGTAACTATAAAAAACAGCGAGGGAAGATGCTAAACCGTTCCAGGCAGCTGTTGGTTGCTCTTAAAGCAGGATGGGTGTAATGCTGGGATGATTTTATATTAGTAGTAAATTATAAATTTTACTTAAATCTGGTTTCTGGATATTGCCAGGACTAATGTTGTTTTCTTAGAACAGCAAACTATAAGTTAGCCTAAATCGTGTTAAGGACCATTAAATACCTTACAAAACTTATTATCACTTTGGTGAGGTTTTGTGGTAATATGTGGTAACCATTTCACCTTGCACTGCAGTTTCCTCCAGGGTGTTTTTTTCCTTCTTTTCAGTTATATAAGCTGATCAGTGTTTGCTTGCTGAGCTTTACTGAAAGTTCAAAATGGTATAAAGATGTTTAATTGGGCTCAGACAGCTGAAGCATTCTAGAATTAGCAGTGACATTTTTGCTGAGAAGCCCGAAGCAGAGCCGACAAATATGAAACAGAAAAAATGTATTGAAGGAATAAACGGAAACTGCACCTGAAGGATGGAAGGAAAACTGAGAGAAGCAATATGATTTCGTTGAAGACAGCTATGTAGGGGGTATTCTAATTTGCTTTGAGTGTCTTGGCTGTTATTTTGTACTCATTTGAATTTTTGGTGACATCTGCACTTTTCTACCCTTCTCTAAGTTATGAGTCATCCCAAGCAAAATCTCCGCATTACAAAACAATTAGATCAGAAGGCTCCAGTAATGCAGCAGGGATCCAGCGCTCACACTACCTACTGCCGCGGTGAGAAATAGAGGGGGAGAAGGGTGTCTGGAAGGGAGGGGCGGCGGATCTGAGAAGGCAGTACAGGAGGGAGGAGGACTGGAAGAGGAGTATGACTCACATATTAACACAGCCACTTCAGAGATACTGTCCATAAAAAACATAATAATTAAAAAAAATAAAAGCTTTTTCTGCGTGTTTCGCATGTCTCTGTGTCATTAGATCAGCTTTGATGTTGCTTATGTTGTGAGAGGCTGATAATACTGGGAAAAAATAGCCACACAGTGCCTTGCTCATTGCACCCTTTCTTTTCTTGTTTTCATGTTACTTCTGATGCTCGGTAATCTAAAGCATCAAGGAGCATTCGATATGAATCACTGGTGTGTTCTAATCTGAATTTTGCTAATTCATTCCCCTCGTGGATCTCTTCACAAAGCCTCTTAAAATCATTGACTGATAATGAAGCTCATTAGTGCAGCTTCGTATTCTGCCCATTTCCCCCTCTGAAGCTTACTTAGTCTTGACAAGCAACACTAACAAGCAGCTGTGGATCTGGTTGCATTTTGGTTTTATTTGTATAGAAAATATCAACCTTTTTTTTCTTCCTTATTGGTGACATTACTATCCGGTGGAACAGTTTTCCAGTAATAGATGGTTTTAAACATTTGTAAATGATTTTATTAGCTTGTTAAATAATCTCCTGTACTGAGTCATGATGTGAAGAATTTATTTGTGCATAGCATGACAGCTTTCAAATACACAGACCTACGCATTTATGAGGCTGATCAGTATAACATCCATATGGATTTAACACCGGAAGGAAAAGTATTATCTGACTCACTGTGCATAAATTCATTTTGGATGTCACGATGGCCGCTTCTACATTCAAATGACTACTTTCAGTCTGTTACTTCTCTAGTGACCGTAAAGCAATGGAAAGCATCAGCATAGATCAAAATCATCAGGAGGCAGAAATCTGAACGTTTTGACGGCAGCTACAGAGCATCACGCAACTTCTGTTAAAACTGTGAAAGTATTGATTCAGTTGCTCTCGAGCTCCGCAGTTTTTTGTCTTGTCAGCTGGCAACTAATGAATTCCTGCAGCATCCGATACTAATGAATGTCAAGGTGTCGCGAGTTCCAGTGGTGAGCAGGTGTAAAAACTAATGAAATCTCGAAGACCGCCTGAGCTAAATATCAAATTGTAAAAACGGTGGTTTTATCTGAGCTCCGTTATGTCTTTGTTCCAGTAGCAATGTTTCCGTGGGTTTTGTTAAACAGAACTGCCAATTACATGTGCTTTATGTCTCCAATATCACATTTTCATTACACAGATGCAAGATGTAATATGGATCTCCTGTCACGGCCACGCATTTAGCTTTCGAAATTTGCCATACCTAGGGTAGCATTATTTTGAATGGTCAATCACTCCACTGTAATTAGATTTTCCCTCAGTTTTGGCCGACATTCTCCCCCAGCTCCATACTGGGCATTTGTCTGTGGTAATAATATAAAAACAATCCTATGACAGCTGAAATTGAGTTTATGCCTTTCTCATTTTTAGTAAAAGAGAAGGGCGGTAACTGAATCAATCCTATCATCTAATGCCATTTGTTTTCAGAGTTAAGATTATGTAATACCGTATAATACAATAGTGGACATAACCAATATCTTCAGACAAAGGAGCACTGAGGTGCTCGGCAAGCTAATAGATGCTCATTACTGTTTTTTTTTGGCTCCCATGTTTTCCTTCCTTATGTGAAACTTGCTTTTATTAATTGTTTGCTTTGAGTTAACTCTTCCTTTGTGTCTGCCTTTACACACACGCACACTGCATACTTTTGTTTTTTTCGCCTGCAAAACTGTCATTTAATTGCTCTTTTCTGACACCAATCCAGTGGTGTAAAAGGTGTACAAGCAGGAAGAAGAAATGCAGTAGAAAACCTATTTATAGTGTTTCTGTGGTGCTTTCCTGCAGGATGTGTGGGTGTGACATCCATGAGTAGTGCAACTTGCTTTGTCTGGAATGTGAGCAATATAACAATCACTTCTTGTCCTTTGGGCTTTTTATATATAATAACCCAATTTGCCCCCTTGCTTTTTAGGGGTAATGAAATGGAATATGGAAGATGCCTTAAAATTAGTTTCCTTTATTCTAACTTGCAAACTTCCACTATGGTTTTACTTGTTGAAATTTATATATACACACAAATAACATCAACATCATAACATCACCCCCAAAAATATATTTTTTGTGCATTTCCTTAAAGACTACATGTGCTGTCTTTGTGTCACTGAAGTAACTCCTATTCTATGTTAAAGGCTTTTATCAAATATTGTTTCTGTCTCTGCAGCACAGTTAGAGTCACGGAAGATTAATGATAGTGCAACAAATCAGGAGATTATCTTTTATTTATCGCTATCAGCTTTGTTCAAAGTGGGATTGTATGATATTTCTTCATTTGTGAGACCTTGTAACAATGAAAATGTTTGAAAAACGGTTAAAAATGAGTGATGATGCCATTCTTTAGACCTCAGACCTTAAGTGTAGCAGAATTCAATGGATATAACGTTATTATCTTGGGAAATGTGCAACATTTTGTTTGATATGACAGAAAACAGTAACAACAGTGACACATGTGACCAAAGTAAGCTGAAGAGTAATGATCTTGCCATAAGAAAGGCAAGAGCAGTAACAGTTTTCATGAATTATGCTCTTTATTAAAGGATGTTACAGGAGATCAAATCACATGTTCTCAGTCATAATGTACTCACAAAACTTTGTAATTTAAACCATTTTTATTTTTTTTTGACAATTTTACAGTTAAGTGAGTCATACCAGTGACTTTGTATATTTAATAGTTATATATGCATCACTGCGTTTTAAATTGTTAAAAATGTATATTTTTTCCCCTCAAAATATAGCAGTTGCACTATATTTTGAATGTGGGAATGAGCACTTCTGTAGCACATGGAATATTATACTTGGAATATTTGATTTTTTTTTTAATAAATATTGTTAGATTTATGGCTTGAGAATGTGCAATTGTTCAAATCACATTCATATTTTAACGCAGAAATAAAGTGCAAACCTTAAATGTTATCATATTTCTGTAAAGGCTAGGGACAGCAAGACGAACATTTCTACAAAATGAACGGAAAATCACCAGGGAGATTTCTGATCAATCGCAAATGAATTGTGCATCGGTAGAAGCCTGAGTCATAGATGGATAACTGCAGCAACAAGAAAAAAGACAAGCCTGCAACAGATGGTTTAATCCAATAAGATTGCAACAACATACCTGCTAAACAGCATGAAAAGGTGGTCATACCAAATACTGATCAGAGTTAATTGTTTTTTTTTTTGGTTTTAATTTCACTTTTGTTTGTTTGGCTGGTTTTCTATTTGTCTTTCATTACCTGGACATTTGCATAGCTATGTAAAGATATCATTTGAACAACATGTGCAATGACAATTAGAAGAGAATATATTACAACACAGTGACAGCTGGTGAAGGGAGAAGTGTCTTTATGAGTCATTTAACTGTCAGTTACAGTACATTATAGTTCTCAGAACATATCAAGTGCAACTGTTTATGTAAAAGGAATGAAACACCTTTCAAACCTACAAAGGAGGATAGGAAGGAATAATTTTCTCCAGTTATTCCTGAAAAGAGTGATATGTATGCAAAGCCCAGCTCAAGTGAGGCATTGCAATTTTTTCATTTTTCTTTTGCGAATGCAAAAGATTTCCTCAAAAGATTCACCAGAATCCCCATCTTTATCTGCAAGTCATCTCTCACAGAAATCAAAGAATTTCCTTGGATTTGTGTCAAGCGTTGCAAGTGTGTTCATGTAGATTGCAGATTTTTTTTTTTTTTTTTGCATTGAAGCCTTGCCAACTACAAACAACTCCTGGAGTACTCAAGAAAGTCTGGATCCCCTGAGCTACAGATGCACATGCATTCGATAATGAGGATTCATGAGGAGGGGAGGAGAACGTCAGTGCTAGTAGTTCTATTTTTGGCTGCAGTAATTCCTGTTTTTAGACATTTGCAGTCATTGAGGAATGGTAACATGATCCTGGCTTCCATACTATTCATATTTTTTTCAAAGTTAAGTTTGTGTTTGTATCAAGTCCCATCTGAGTCTGTCAGAGAATTTAGCACTTTTTCAGTGATTTGGCTTTAAATTGCATTGCGTTGGGCAGGAAGCCAACGTCTTTATCACTAGCACTATATGTTTTAACTTAAGTATTACATGAAGAGGGTTCACTCTTTATATAGGTCAAGGCTGTGACCTCTGCCGGATATTCTCCTTGGTGGCGACCGGCAGCAATGATTTGTGGGTGTGTATCATCTGCTGCACCTCTTTTACTATCAGCATCAAAGAGAAAACTCCACAACAGCTACGAGTCCATCCAAGACAAACACCCGCCCACGCTTTTGCACTCCTCCATAGCATACACATATTTGCACACATGTCTATTAAACTAATCTCCAGGCAGAGAATGGGATTCATTAGTGAAACCAGTGGTGTGTTTCTCACCAATGCGGATTTCATGTCTCTTTGATACATTTCCTCTGTTATTGTACCTGACAGTTCGGCCTCATAATTGTGATCCTTCTAGGTAACAAGGATGATATTAGAGTGACAAACACTATATTTTCCTCTGTCTATCAGCCAGGTGAGATAATTGAGAGTAATGACCAACTACTTTTGTAACTTATTGACTTTTGAATTAATGCTAATAAATCAGATTAAAAAGTTTAAATGAGCTGCATATAAACTGCAAGGAAAATCTGTGCTCGTCCTAAGAGATGCCAGTTCTGAGCCACACAACAGGCAGTTTAATCGCTAATAGCATGCAGCAGAACTTTATCCATGACAACAGAAATTATTTGCACAAGGCTGAACTCACTGAAGACTCAGTACCAGTTACAGGTACTGTTGCCTCTCTTACCTGGTCAGTATTGACAGAAATATTAGAGAACTTCAAGAAATCTCAGCAGACCTTCCATTTAGTTCATCTGTCATTTTAGTTAATCTGGAGGAGTTCTTGTTATCTGCATTGGGAGTTTGGGAACATCTAAACTTGTTAGTATTTATTAGTCACTATAAGAAAAGAGAGCAGAGGAAAGAGGTAAAATAGTTTGCAAAGGTTTTCTTAGTGAAACCACAGTCTCAGGAGGTCTACACACTGTATTGTCATTGAGCTGTCGAGGCTACTGTTTTTCAGGGATTGGATCTTATATGCTTTGCAGTCCTGCTGGGTTTACCTGAGCTAAAGAATCATTTTATATGTGCCCTACAGTAACACTAGAAACAGTGCAGGGGCGGAGTGACAGAGTAAACACAGTTTAATATGGGTGTAAAGGGAGATCCATGTCCTTCACCAGTTCATGATTTTAAAAACATTTTCTGCACTGAATGATAAATGCCATCTCAGTTTGCATTCTGTTGTCAACAAGGCCAACAACAAACATTAAACCACATGTATCTCTATGCACATTAGCAATTAAAAAAAGCAGTTACTATCAACACATGATACTGTCTCATTTCTTTCTTCCCTTTGGCTTTCCCCATGTCTCATGGCACTGCATACAAGGATGCAAGCTACTGGTGCAATAAGACAAAGAGACATGTCTTTTAAAATTGCAATGGAGAATAATGCCTCTTGTTTACTAAAAACTACTGGGTCAATTAGCCAACCAACAAAAATCACATAGCACAATGAAAAAATTGAGTTCAGCTAAACTAAGGCCAAACAGAAAGCAAATTTTTCTATTCATTAGTTGTCAATAATTTAACCATATATTTAATCAAATGTACAGGGTGGGCCATTTATATGGATACACCGTAATAAAATGGGAATGGTTGGTGATATTAAAGTCCTGTTTGTGGCACATTAGTATATGTGAGGGGGCAAACTCCTCAAGATGGGTGGTGACCATGGTGGCCATTTAGAAGTCGGCCATCTTGGATACAACTTTTGTTTTTTCAATAGGAAGAGGGCCATGTGACACATCAAACTTATTGGTAATGTCACAAGAAAAACAATGGTGTGCTTGGTTTCAACGTAACTTTACTCTTTCATGAGTTATTTATAAGTTTCTGACCACTTATAAAATGTGTTCAATGTGCTGCCCATTGTGTTGGATTGTCAGTGCAACCCTCTTCTCCCACTCTTCACACACTGATAGCAACACCGCAGGAGAAATGCCAGCACAGGCATCCAGTATCCGTAGTTTCAGGTGCTGCACATCTCGTATCTTCACACCATAGACAATTGCCTTCAGATGACCCCAAAGATAAAAGTCTAAGGGGGTCAGATCAGGAGACCGTGGGGGCCATTCAATTGGCCCACGACGACCAATTCACTTTCCAGGAAACTGTTCATCTAGGAATGCTCGGACCTGGCACCTATAATGTGGTGGTGCACCATCTTGCTGGAAAAACTCAGGGAACGTGCCAGCTTCAGTACATGAAGAGGGAAACACATCATCATGTAGCAATTTCAAATATCCAGTGGCCTTGAAGTTTCCATTGATGAACAGTGTTGGTCAAGTTACTTGAAAAAAGTAATCAGTAACTAATTACCAATTACTTCCCCAAAAAAGTAATCCCATTACTTTACTGATTAATTATTTTCAAAAGTAATTAATTACTTAGTTACTTAGTTACTTTTTAAAAACACGATTTACAACCTGAAGAGGTGATAAAGCGATAGATCTTTCAGCCCAATTCTACTTTTTCTACATAATCCATCATACAAAATGTAATCAAATGGAAAAGTCTCTTTTTAAAACTTGTTTTATTAGTTTTAATCTTTTAACTTTATGCATCAAGCAAAAATTTAATTATATGCAACATTCTCTGACTGGAAGAAATTTGTTTAATATTTAAACTTATTTTCTGCACATTCCAGAACATAAAATTTTTTTTTTTTTTGTGTTTACACTCACTCTTTCAAATAGATGCAAGTAAAACACAGCAGAAAATAAATAAAGTCAAAGACTAGCGGTCCTGTTGCTCTATTTTCACCTGTAAAGCAGGAGTGGGGGTAGGCGGAGGTTTACCCTGGTGCAGGTGTGCTGCGGTCAGTGGAAGAATCCGCGAGTTTCTCTGTGAGTTTCCCATTACATCGTAGCGCACTCGGTGCTTGCTTGGAAGTTTAGGGGTTTTTTTTCGCCGTAAAAAGAAGTTTTCTTCCCACGCACGATGGACGCTAATGTTTTTGTCACTTTTTATGGAATCAAACTCAAAGTAAGGTCAGTACTTCCACGCTTTAAAGGCTGCACGCTCATACTCTCTCCCACAATCGATATGTGATCCATTGTTGATCTGCGCACAGCTGTCACTGTCACATTCTCGCAAAAAATCACGGTTTTAGTAATGCAGTAACGCAGCGTTCCTATGGGAAAGTAACGGTAATCTAATTACCGTTTTTGCAATAGTAATCCCTTACTTTACTTGTTACTTGAAAAAAGTAATCGGATTACAGTAAACGCGTTACTGCCCATCTCTGGTCACCACCCATCTTAAGGAGTTTGCCCCCTCGAATATACTAATGTGCAACAAACAGGACTTTAATATCACCAACCATTCCCATTTTATTATGGTGTATCCATATAAATGGCCCACTGTACACTAAAGAGATTTAATGATGCACCACTCTATTTGTTGCTCAATTTGCCTTTCTCTAATAAGAAAATTAGTTGTACCAATGCATGTAGGCTTGCTTTCATGATAATTCCCTACATGTGGGATTTGGTCATGACTGGCTGATTATGGTTAGTAGCTCTGTGTCTGAAAACACAGTTTTGAGGATGAAGTTACAATACCCTTATCCAACCAATACCTAATGACCACTCCTCTGTCAAACACATCCAACCCTATACAAAAGGTATCACAGGTTTGGAGAAACTGACATGGAGATGGGGCAACCTGACTGGGATCGTGCCATTGGAATGCTGGAGGCAGAGTGCACCACATGAGCAACGAGCCCTGATCTCAACCCCACTGAAAAGCTGTGGAGTTGTTTGAGTGACAGAGTGTGACAGTGTAAGCCTCCTCCACAGACCTAGCAGCAACTACAGGCAGGAGTGACTGAAAGGTGAGCCACCATCCCACATGATGGCATAGAAATGTTGTGCCTGTCCATGAGGTTGAAAATTAGATTGTTTTGGTCAAAACCCAAAGACTAAGGTCACTGTAAAACATGTTTTTGTTATAACTCAAGACTTCATAATAGAATTATATCAAAATGATACAAACATTTTATTTTATATCCAAAGGTCATCTTCACTGTGACATCATCGTGCTCAAGAAGTGGGGGCAAGGTGGTAACCATATTCCACATTGGGTCAGATGCCCAGTGTGCTGCCCTCTTCAATTGAGGTGAAGAAAACAACTGAATGGCAGCAATTTTAGTTTATAGCATTAAACAGCTTCAGCTTTTAAATGTGTCACCAAGTGATGGACAGAAACTCTGAGCATTTTGGTAACAAATAGTTTCGAGATTCCAAAAAGAAATTCACATTCAGCGATCTCAACCCTTGATGATGGCATGATGTTTTCAGTCTCTAATGCATTTTGTTGGTGGATCGGTTAAAACAAGCTACTTCTAATGCAATACTCAAACCAAATATTGCCTCAGCAAAATAAATTACAACTCTGGTGTCCTTTGGTCTCCCTCTAAACATGGGCAGTTCCTTTAAAAATATGTGACTTGAGAAAAATGTGTTTTTTCTTTGTTTATATTCAGCAGATGCCAGTAGAGAAATGGCTTTCATACCCTCTGAGAAAATCATCCAACATCATTCACATTTGTATTCAGCAAGGGAATTCAATATGTGAGGATGTGGCTGGTAAAGAATAGTATTTATGTCCTTCAGGATTGTATATTGTCAGTTGCTGTTTCCTTAAGGGGCCAAGGATTGTTGTCATGATGTGTGTGAAGTACTGCTCAGTTCACTTCAGGCTTTCATAAATTGTGTGAATGATTTCTTGTGGGAAGCTTCTTTAGATATACAACACTGTACAAAAGTCTTGAACATCCCTCATTTCTTTATATTTTGCCAGGCTTCTAGAAAGACATTCAGAACTCTTTGGGCGTTGGCTGCCTTTTGTTCTTTTGGAGGCCAATCTATGACTGATATTGTTCCATTGTATGTTTTTCCATGTATATATATGTGCATTTGAGATCATTGTCGTGCTGAAAACCAAACTTGTTGACGCGTCTCAAAATCTGATAAGATGTTTCTGCATTCAAAATTCTATCAGTTTTGACAAGATTCCCAACAGCACAGACACACATGCAGCCCCAAACCATAACAGAGCTTCCACCATGTTTTACAGATGGTTGCAAAGATTCACTGTTGTACTTTCTTCCTGACTTCCTACATACAGATTTGAACAAAAAAACAAAAACAAAACAGTTTTATCACTCCATAAAACCTGCATTCACTCATTTTCAGTCCAGTTCTTATATACTTTGGCAAACCTCTGCCTTTTCTCCCTGTTTGCCTTTCCTAAGCAAGCCTGTTGACAGCCACCTTCCCACTGAGACCATTTCTGATGAGGGTTCAATGAACAGTAGATGGATTAAGTGAAGGATCTCAGGTCCCGAGTCAGGTCTTTGCTGTTTTTTTTCCCTATTTCTTAGGGTATGACTTTCAGATATAGTTCATCTGTTGCTGTTTTTTAAAAAATGGCTGAAAAAGCAGCCGATGTCCAACGAAAAACTTTGAAAGACCTTCAGGGAGTTTGGAGAACTATTGCTCAAGATCACTTTAAAAACTACAAGGTCTGGCTCCTTGGAAGTAAAGTATATAGAAATGCAATTTTAAAAAAAACTTTAGCACTTGAGTACTATAAATGAAATTATATACAATGTTGTATGCATTTGTTGCTATGAACGATCTAAAGTTGGGAGTGTGCTATAAAGTGAAAGAAATGCAAAGCCAGGGAGCTGTAAGTAATACCAAATCATAAAATATTTCAATAAAAAACTAAATAAAAAGCTGCAATGCCCATGGTTATATTTAGTAAGTAATTTTTATTTTCATATTTTTTGTTGGTGGTGTTGTACTTCAGCATCTCTGTGTATAAGATAAATATTAGCCATGCATTAAAAATTCATAACTGAGACGCAAGTAATAAATAAAAACTATAGATTTTTCCTGTAATAGGAACAGTCATGAACTTCAAACTTTTTTTTTTTATCTCCAAATGCTCTTTGTGCACATCCTACATTCGCTATATTAAACATCTAGAGATTATATCAGTGGGTCTAAGGGGATTTAAAGCTGTAGCTCTGGTAATATTTCATCAAAGCTCCAACAATTTTGCCCACACAGACACATATATAGCTACCATTCACATCATCACAGAATGTGGGAATCCTCCTTCCTGCTCCCTCTCCAGTTTCTCACTGGCAGCAGTACTCTACCAAAAATAGGAAAGCAGAAGAAGAAGAAGTTATTTCATGATACACTGACTGAGTGTTGTTGTTTACACCTTACCATGTAAACAAGAAGGCTTCACTTTGCTGGTTAACCTAGAACAGAATGTTCCTTGTGAATCATTTTCATGTATTTGTTTTCATGAATTATATTTTGGACAGGTGTAAAATTGTTACAGTTAATGTGTTAGTGAGCACTCATGTCCTGCACTTGCATCTGTTTATTTATATATATATATATATATATATATATATATGCTACCCTAAATGCAAAACAGTGAAAATAACACAAAAAAGTAATTTTGATCTGGCCGCAGTATATTTGCTCTATTTCATAACCGGACGTGAAAGTAAAAAACAAAAAAAACAAAAAAAACAGGAACTGTAATTGCCTGACACATGCTATTTTTATACGACATGGTCTTGAAATTTGCATAAAGTTGTAAAGATAGGGTGGTTTTATTCTCATGCCTCTGAGCCATACCATTGAGAATGGATGATTTTCTTTTCTGGGCCAAGTAGAGGGTGTGAGGCTATTAGAAACTAGAGTTCAGATGGGCTCAGATGGCTATTAATAGAAAGAACCAGGACAAGATCAGCCTCGGAGAATGAGTCACACAGGCAGCAACCCATCCCTTGAGGCCTCAGCTGGGCAGTGCTTTATTACCTAAGCCTTCCAGTGGATGGGTGGGATCTAAAAAGTTGCCAGAATCTGTGCTTTTTAGGGCTTTGCTGTGACTGATGTCTGAACCTGCTTCTCAACTACTGTGTGTTCTATACCCCAATAGCTTATTTGCACACGAGTCATTGCTATAAATAAACATGTCTGCTGGAGGTGGCTAGAAGAAAATGGGGATGCAGTGAGAAAGAGAACAGCAGGAAAATCAAGGGTGATCTTCCAAAAAATGTAAAACAGGAGGCTAAGTTTAAAATGCATGAAAGATGCCCTGGTTTCTGTGTAAAGTCATTAATATGTATTGTTTTCTAAATGAATCGTGTATTCAGATGAGACTTTCGTTGTGGGGGAAAACAGTGTTTGCTTCAAAGAGAAAAACCTCTATCAGATGTCACTTTGGATAATTCAGCAAATACTTTAGAGAATTTGGCTCGATGCAGGGAATTTCAAGGCAAAAGCGACGTCAGTGTGGCGCACCCATCATTGAAGCAATAAGTCAGTAATGTTAATTTTGAGCTCAACTACACATCTACATGAAAAATTTACATGATATTTGCAAGAAGGTTGCAGCACCGTTGTTGACTTGCTGGAAAAGTCAGAGCTGCCCCTGAGTTAGTCTTAGCTTGTCCAGAGCTTGTGTTCAGTGGCAAAGAGCAGAAAACAAGCAGGTATGTCAGAGTACAAAAACAATGACTTGGCTTGAGCACTGAGCCATCTGGAGAACAGGCATGGTACATGAGGATGTTCTTCATGAACTACAGCTCAGCATTCAACACCATAATCCCAGACATCCAGACAACTGGACCTTCGCTCTGCTACCTGGTCCTACCAACCTGCCTCAGTGCTGGTTCAATACCTGGCTGCCAGATATCCTTGGGCATCCCGAGGGCACTCTGAGTTGCCCAAATCGAGCCAAATTCTCTATTTACCAATCACACATATTCATGCTCCGATGGAGTATGATCAAAGAATAGAGACTGTGGCTCTATGCATGAACACTGATACACCAATGAAGTATAAATGTGTGTGATTGGTAGATGGTAAGCACTCAAGTGAGACATGTTGTATAAAGCACTTTGAGTGCTACGGGAGAGGAGAAAAGCACTGTATAAGAATCAGTCCATTTACCTTCAGTCATCTTACCTTCCCCTAATGGTCTATGTAATTAAACTAGTATCACTGGATGACATGTTCTCTGCAAAGCCCTGGAAAAGGGAGGTGAGTGATAGCGTAAATGAGAGAAAGATCTGTAAATAATATTTTAATGATGGATAGTTGTGGGGATTTGAGAGTGTGTAGAGGGTTGAGTAAATATAATATAGATGTTGCATTAGCATATCTTTACTCATTTTCATATTAGTAAGGCTGTTCACTGCCTTTTTTCACATTTATTGCTATTTGCAATTTAAGTTAGATATCCCTTTGGTGTTTCACATGTTGAAAAATACATTTATATTAAAAAAAACATCTGCAAGCATTGTAAACTATAAATGCAGAAATGCTGCAGGGATGTTCGGTTCCAGAGAGCTCAGACTGGATGTTTAATTTGCAGGATTTTTTTTCTACTCATTCTTGCATATTACCAAGCAGATCAGTGTCACAGTTTTACCTCTGTGCCACCATCCCACTAATGTCTTATAAATGTCTTTATCTACAGTAACTGTATGGTTAATGTGGTTACAACTGTAAGTCTTTTTCTTTTGATACTTGATGTTTCTTGTGTATAATCACTTCTCTTTCCTGTCTTTTAATCTAACCTTTGATACAAAATCAATGCTATGTTCCAATTCAAGGCAAATTTAGGGCTTCTACTCAGCCATTACTATGGCACCAATACCAAATCCGTGCACATAAACATTAAGCCAGAAATTTAGAAATTTAGGGCACAAATTTCAACCAGACAGACCATATCAGCATGTCTTTTGTCCTGTCTTCCTTCTCTGACCCCAACCGGTCACAGCAGATGGCTGTCCCTCCCTGAGCCTGGTTCTGCTGGAGCTTTCTTCCTGTTAAAAGGGAGTTTTTCCTTCCCACTGTCGCTGTTCTGTCCTTATTGTGCGTCCCTTTGCCCAACTTAACAGACAGCTAATGGTTTCAATGAACATTGGAGGCGGAAGTACGTTTAAGGCTTTTTACTTCGTCAGTACTTCAATGATTGACATCCTTTTCTTCCCGTAAAACTAAAAACAAACACAAAGTAAATGTTACAAGATGTCTTTTCCTTTTTACTCACACTTCTAGGATATGAACTATACTGTTATATAGTATGTGTAATCAACAGCGACTCAGTATTGATCACAATACAACTTAGTGAGTTTAGCTTCCTCAAAGATAAACATAACAGATGAAATAACTGGTTTCTAAACAAATCTCTGTATTAGAAATGCACCAAATAAACTTGTAAACATGTTGTACATTAATACTCACAAGCAATAACTCTCCAAGGCAGAAACGTTTTAAAGAGCAACAACATATTCTGCAGGCTAACAAGCGACTAGCTTCCTGTTTCCTCTACCCGCAGGAACACAGAAAAACACCACCAAAATGTAAGCTGGTGAGTATTCCAACTATGACCAGCAGAGGGTGCTGAAGAGAAAGAACCTATGCATGTCATAACAGTCGCCAAAGTGCTTGCTTATAGGGGGTCATATGATTGTTGGGTTTTGTATTATTGTAGGGTCTACTTTACAATGCAAAGCACCTTGAGGCAACTGTTGTTGTGATTTGGTGCTGTATAAATAAAACGGAATGGAATTGTATGAGAATACTTGCAGCTGTCCACACTTTAAAAGCTTTCATCCTGGCAGCATGTAAGGTGAGCAATTTTGCAGAAGATGCACATAGATGTCACTGAATTGGAGCTCTGGGAGAGACGTTGCCACTTTCAAGATTGAAATAAAGGCAGAATATGGATTGTTATTTTGACAAATTGCTTTGCTACAAGACACGGCCACAACACTAGATACTAATGCAGGTTAAGGTAATACTATTCTTAAGTGGTGCAATTAATCAATCAGCCGAAGAGCAGTGGATACAGTGTACCTGAGTCTTTCAGGTCTACAGGACTTTGGGGGCCGTGGTACAGTTGCCAGTTTTACTCTGATGGGAATCCAACTTTAGATTAGCCAATGCTCCCACATGTCTTTAGAGTGTTGGCTTACACTGAAACAGTATCTGGTTCTGAAGTGCTTTCACAGTTTCATATGATGGCAGCTTTAACATTAGACAGGCAATACTTATGTAAATAACCCCAGTCACGATGAGTCATCAAAAATTTTCTTATGCTTGCAGGAGAAGAAGTGACAAACATGTCAAACAGGCCTGACATATATTTACCAATACAGCCAACCGAGGAGTGCTGGGTTTCTGTGATCTGACATTGTGCATTGCCTAGAAAAAAAAAAGTTTGCTGCTTTTTCTGTCTTTATATTCGGGGGAGGGGGGGAGGGGGCGTATTTGCATTTTTTTCAAAATCTCCTCAGTCCCAGAGTGTACACAGACACATCCAGAAAGTGAAACTGCAATTTTTGAGAGAAGAGAAAAAAATAACAGAAAACTTTTGAGCAAGACCCCTGGGGTGAATTTTTACACCTCTGCATCACATCTGCAGTTAAACATATAACTTATGAATCTTCAGTGCCCTGTTATTTGATCTAATATGTTCATCTGGGGATCGGGAAATGATCTCTAACGCAACAGCTCTGCAGGTTTATCCAGCCTCTCTGAACTGCATTTGGCTTGTGCTATGGCATTACAAGAGGCTGGCAGGAGCTGCTACCTATTTGCTGTTCTCCACTGAGCCTACCACTGTGCTGACACATCAGTTGAACCAATTAGCTTTTTCCGTCACTCTGCTGTCACACTGTAGCTCAGCATACTGAAACACAGAGGCTGCATGTTACAGCCAGACACCAGGAGAGACCCTGTGGGATGATGAATAACCTGACCAATGTTGAATCCAGAAACACCGTGTTTGTTTTGTTTGAGTACTCTAAGTCCCAATAAAGTAAATCTATTTATGTATATGTTTCTACATGCAGTACATTCAGTATTTTAGACCCTTTCACTCTTTAAAACTGTGACATTCCCTTGAAATGTTTATCCACTGTGACTAGAGTCCACCTGTGTAAAATCAAGCTGGTCACAATTCTTAAAGGCAAACAATACTGTCTGACACCTGACAGTGTCTATTGGAGAGAAAACCAATACAGGTCACAGGAACAAAGCATTGTGCCGGCACAGATCAATGACTGCTACATTTAAGGTTCCCAGTAGCACAGAGGCCTGTGATACTATTAAATGGAAGGCATTTATAACATCCAGGTCTCTTCTTAAAATTTGCTGCTTTCCCAAATAAGCAATCAGGAGAGAAGGACTGGTCAAGAGAGGTGACCTGGTGGTCACTCTGGCTCAGCTTCAGTGTTGATGCTGATGTGGGTTTTATGGCAGAGTGTCAGACAAAAACCTCCCCTCACAGAATAATATACAGTTATTTGGAGTTTGCAAAAAATAATATAAAGGACTGTCATAAACAAGACAATGAAACTAAGACTGAACTGTCTGGCTTCATTTCCATGTATTGTATGTAAATGAACTGAGTTACCACTCATCACCTGCCCTGCACCATCCCGACAGTCAAGCACAGTGGTAGAAATATCACCTTGTGGGTAGGGGTGGGTATCGTTTAGGTTTTATCCAATGCCGGTGCCAAATCGCCAGGTGTTTCATCAGATTCAAGGTGTTACCCCCTTTGCACAGTATCACCTTAAAGCACTTGTTGCAGGCTGCTCAGTTTGCATCTTTTGCTGTGAAGTACAGCCAGACTTTTGACCGCTTGGCCTTGGGCATTTTTAATCTGTAGCTCTGCTCTAAAAGAACGTACATACCTGGGCGCGCCTACTATCCTTGGAAAGGTAAAATGATTGGCTAGAATCCAAAGTGTATGACATCTCAGGGATAAAAAGCACCGAAATAAAGCACCAAAATGTGCGCTGCTTTTCAGTCTGGTTACTACCGTTTATGTCAGAACCGATACCGGTACCCATCCCGTGGGGCTGTGTTTCCATTAGCAGGGATAGGAAGACTCTTCTGGGTAAACCTACAGCTCTACCTTGATGAAACCTGTTGCATCACAAAGTTGAATTTGCGTATAGGTAACAATTTAGCCCAGTCAGTAAACTAATAATTGAAACTGGAAACACAAAATCAGTCACCAATGACACCCATCCTAACTTACAGATCCTAAGAAAATCTGCAGTGTTGAATGGCGGATAATCCTTAAATCCAAGTGTGCTATGATTGTTGCATGATACGCAAGCAAGATTCAAGGCTGCAATAACTGCTAAAAACACTTCAGCAACATACAGTGTAAAAGGACTGAAATGTCATTTTTTCTTCTTTTAAGCCATGTTGATTCTGTCAATATTGTGCTGAGGTATGATACTGAACGAAGACTGAGGAGAAAAAATAAAAAAAATTCTAAGACTCTTCAGATAAACTGTTTTAATCTGTTTGCAACCAAGCAAAAACATGAGGAGGATCTGAATATGTTTGTTCATCTGTTTTGATTTTGACCCTTTAGTACCATCGTTCAAAGGCCACAAGCAACCTTAGTATTGACTGACCATGTCCTTCTTCTGATTCCAACAAGATAACATGCCATCAGATCTCAAGCCAACAGAGCACTTTTGGGATGTGATGTAATGTGAGATTTGCATCATGGATGCCCAGCTAATAAATTCTCAGCAAGGACGTGATGCTATCAAAATTTCTGATGAATGTTTCCTGCACCTTGCTAAATCTATGCCAGAAAGAATTAAGGCAGCTCTGAATGCAAAACAGAGTCAAACTATTTAGTATCAGGGTGAACCTAATAATGTTTCCAGTGAGTGTAAACTAATACTTCTTCATGTATACCAGAGAGACCATCTTCCGCTGCATTTTTAGAAATCACCTAGTGCCACAATTTTTCAAATTATCAAAACCGGCAATGTGTTACCTATGAATAGAAGGAGGTTCAATGTCAGAAATGCATTTTCACATACTCACTTCTGTTTTTATACAAGCAAATCTTGCTCTCTCACTTTCTTTATTTAATTACAAGCCCATTTTCAAATAAATTCAATCTAGAGGTATTTCCCATGTTCCCACACTCTGAAAGCTGTGAGTACGAAGTTCCTCGAAGAGATCTAGTGATGTATGAAGTTCACTTCTTTCTTG